>NC_056746.1:950162295-950387295 GCF_019279795.1 Protopterus annectens | reverse complement strand
TGACTGCAAATGCAATACTGCCATGGGATCTGCCAGTCATACCTCATAATACTTTGCTCCTGGGGCAGCTGTCCCCTTCACCCCACCCTAGCTATGCCTTTGCAGATTTGAACTTTCATATGGGTACTGCTTGATGTTTAAATGAAATAAAGTGATAATTCTGTGTCAAAAGAGAGATGCTGTTTCAGAAGTTACAAACAAATTGCACTTAGAAATTGTTAAATGTAAGGAAAGGGCAACAAACATATGGGGGTAAGAAACTGTATGCAGTCTTAACTCATAGTGTAGTCACAGACTGGCAGCAGAGGGGGTTAATGTTATGAGGGTGGCACTATGCCAAGGTAATCCTATGGCTAGGCTTGTAAAGGCCCCAGGGCCATTAGATTATTTTACAGGTATGAACCTATGAGCAGTTAATGAGCATTATCCTATAGTCCAGGGTTTGATGCCCTTAACCACCATCTGCCTACAGTGCGATTCTGAGAAAACAACTTTTCTAGCTGTGCTCCCAGGTTGCACCTGAAAGGAAACACTTGGTCCAATATTGATTATTTAGTTAAGAAATAAAGAATAAAATGAAAAAAAAATCATGTATATCAGTACCAAGAGTTATATGCTGTGTGTAGACTTTTATTCCAAATTCCAAGAAGCAATACAGAGAAAGATACTATTAAGTGTCAGTGTAATAATGGCATAGTTTTATGACATGGCATACTTTAACTAGTTGTTTTGGGTGATGAATTTTCTTTTGCTAGTCATGAATTTAAGATGTTTGCTGTACACTGAGAACTCAAACATGCAAGATCTAGCCCTTGTTACCATCAGTGTAAAGGACAGGTGAAAATAATGTTACAGAAAAGTATAAAAAAGTGACAATACACCAGAAATGTACCTGTCTAAAGAATGGGCTTATCTACAGCACAATAACTTAAGGGGAAGGAGTCCGAAAAGCAAGCTACCTACTACAGTCTCTTTTTTTCCTAACAAAACTCAAGGCATTATGCTCACACTAAGAACCAGAATAAGCACGAATTATCATAAGAGTGCAAGAATCCTTTCTATTTTAAAAGAAAGAGCTAAAGGAAGGACATATTAAATCAAGTGCAACTGGTAATGTAGTGCAGTCAAGGTCGTATTATGTCAACTGCTCATAAGGAACTGTAGACATACGTTCTAGAAGAAAAATTAATAATATAAGTAAGATGCCTCACTGAAGGAAAATTAGATCTCCAAGCATTTTCATATATTGCCATAGAATGAACAGTCAGAATGTTTATTGTACAAAATTTGGAAGAGTCAGAAAATGTGAGCATTTATATTCATATTCAATATATAGTTCTTCACCTAAGTGATGCGGTAGCGTTGTCGCCTCACAGTAAGATGCTGTCCGGTTCGATTATCAGCTAGAGCGTCTTCTGCGTGGAGACATGCATGAATGGGCATACCTTCGTTGAAGGTTGTGCGTCAGGGCTGGCAACTCGTCATGTTAAAAATCAACTGCCGATCATTAGCGGACCGAAGTTCTGCTGTGGCGACCCCTAACCAGAAAAGCCGAAAGACACAACAACATTTAAGCACATCTAAGTTAGTTTCAGTAAAGAATTCCCAAAATCGTACTTTAGAAGTGTATCCATCAGCTGAACAGTACTTTTCAGCAGTACAAGCACTGCTCCTAGTCTCAGTGACATTAAGGGCATGTTTTTATTTAATTCTAATTCTATATGTGTGCTTTTAAAGTGCATTCATTGCAAATTTGTTAATATTTTTGACTGTACCAGAGTTTTGTTCATTCTAGACAATGTTAGCATTTATTTTGTTGAGAGTAGGAAATATGCAAGTGTTCTGATGATTCTTCTCACTCCAGTATTAATGCACATTTGATTTTCTGATTGCAGTGACTTTTAAGAGTAAAGTATAAATTGTGCTTCATAGAATGGCCTGTTCTGTTTGGTTAGGCTGCTTTGTACTTCATTTTCTTGTAATACACTCCTGGATTGATTGGGTTCCTATTAACATAACTGAACTTCCAGAAGGTCGAACACCAGAAGTTCGAACTTGGAAGTTTGAAAGTTGAAAATATCGAAGCCACGGAAGTCTGAATTCAGTTGGATGTTTCTGCGGCTTCGACATTTTCTCCACTGTGATGTGAAAGTTACAGAATGGGTTAAGGTAAGTGTGTAATTGTGACGGACGTTGGGGTTAGGGTGCGGGTAAGGTAAGTGTGCGATAGTGATGGATTTTAGGGTTAGGGTGCGGGTAAGGTAAATGTGCAATAGTGATGGACTTTAGGGTTAGGGTGCGGGTAATGTAAGTGTGCGGTAGTGACGGACCTTAGGGTTAGGGTTTGGGTTAAGGCTAGTGCACAGATAGTTGTGTATGTAAGGTTTAATGTAGGTTTATAAGGTTTTTGGTGTACTTGTGTTGTGTGTGTTTTTCGGAACAGTGAATTTTTTTCCCTGGGAAAAAATTTGCTGTTCTGATGTTTCAATGTTATCACATTTTGATCTTCCAAGTTCGAACATCTTGTGTTCGACCTTCTGGAAGTTCAGTTACGTAATAGGAACCCGGATTGACTAGTTCTAATCAGTTTTAACCTTGCTAAGACTTCAGGAAAGTGATTTTTTTTAATTTACTCCAGTTTTAAATATATGTTCTAAAGTGTTTTTTAATGCTTATCTATTAACACTGCTTATTGTGTTAGAGTTTCATCCTTTTTGGATACTATTTGCTGTTTATGTTGGCATTGTGGGCATCGGACGTCTGCATTTTTTTTCTATAAAACTATACCTTTTTTACTATGTTTAATAGCAGGACATGCTGCTGTTTGATAAAAAAGCTTTGTGCTGCATTTCCTTGCTACACACTGCTAGTGGATTGACTATTTTTAACCAGATATGCATTGATGCAGTCCCAAATTCACCTATAGTCTAATTCCATATGTGTATTTTGGTTTGCATTTTCTGCTAATCTGTTATTACTATTTATTATGCCAGAATTTTGTTCATTTGGTACACTGTTTGGCTTATTTTTCTAGTGTGAGGAGATAGTACTGGTGTTTAGGTATTCTTCTTGTTCTGGGCTTAGTTTAAACTCGTTTTCTGATTGGCTGTGATGTTTAAGAGCAGTTTTAAAATCATGCTGCACAGCAGGACCTGCTGCTTTGATTGGCTGGGCTGTTTTCTGCTGTATTTTCTTGCTATCAGATCAAAAAATTCTAATCAAGTTTGACTTTGCTACTAGCCCAAAAAGACATCATGAAAGTGTTTTTTTTTTATTTATCCCAATTCCATCTGTGAGCTTTAAAGTGCATGTACTGCTAATCTATTGATACCATTCATGTGCCAGAGTTTTTCTTGTTTGTGATACTTTTTGGCTTTTATTATTTTTTGTCAGAGTTGCAAATTTGCAGGTGTTATGGAAATTCTGCTTGCGTCTGATTTAATTTCTAGTGTTTTTTTCTGTTTGGTTATGGCTCTTAAATGTAGTTTTTACATTGTGCTGCAAATAAGGACTTGATGTTCTGTTTGGGTGAGTTGCTTTGAGGTGTATTTCCTTGCTATACACTGTTACTGAATTGGCCTGTTTTAACTGGATTTGACTTTGCTATCAACCAGGGAAATGCTTTGATTTATTTTATTTAATCCAGTTCTGTCTGTGTGCTTTTATAGTTTGTGTTCTGTGAATCTGTCAGAACTGTTTATTATTCCATGATTTTGTTACTCTGGCACACTTTTATCCTGTTTTTTAAAGAGAATAGGAAATTCCTGGTGTTCTGGGTATTCTACGTGTTCCAGATTATACAGCTGTTTTTCTGTTTCTAAGCTTTAACTGTACCTTTAAGCTGTGATTCATAGCAGGAAATGCTTCTCTATTTGGCTGGTCTGCTGTGTGATACATTTCATTGCTACACAATACCTCTGGATTGACTGCATCTAACTGGATTTCATTTTTCTGCACTATTCTCTATAGCAAGTCCTGCTTGCAGTGTATAGACATACTTGGTTTGTTCTAAAGTATTTGGAACTGTTATGTAATAATCATGCATTCAATTTGGTCCCTCACCCAGTCCACATGGCTACTGAACATTGCCACTGATATTGCAGCTTGGCTTTAAGATGAACTGGGTTGCAGGCTGCTGCTGTTATTTGTTATTAGGATCTTCCTGGTGCTTCCTGCTTGGCTACACTGCTTTGCATGCTGCTGCTGTTGTTGTTGCTTCTTTTAACACATTTTTTTTTTGCCTGCAGATCAGTTCCTGAAATTGTTGTTTTAATAGCTCATTGCTCTTCTCAGACCAGTGCATAGTCATCATCAACAGCTACTGATATGCACATTTTCCTTAGTACTTAACCTAGTTATTGACAGTAAATATGTCCGGCTCTATCCAAGTCTGTGGCAAATGTGTCTGATAAATCCTAGAAGCAAGCCTTGTCTAGCACCTGAGTCTAGTGGCTCTCTGAAGCATGTGTTTTGTGGCATTTGAACCAACCTCCCTTTATTCTGTTCATGCCAATCGAGTTTGGAGGTGCATAACGTGTGGCATCCACGCCAGACTCCAGCCGTACCACTGATAATAAGTGAACCTGCTATTCTAGTTTTACAACTTGTTAAGCCCTCATTCTATTGCTGTTATACAGAATATGTACATTACTCTCCTACTGTCGTGCAAAACTATACTTATGCACTACTATTAGATCTTACTATGCTGTATTCAAACTACTTCTTCGGTCCTTATATTATTGGTATTATACTGAATTTTGACTCCGTAAAAAACTATAGCTGTGTACTACCCTTGTATTAAACTGCATTACATCACTTCTTACTTGTATGTTCAAGTAGTTGTTGTATCACTGTTAGCACGTCTTTGCCTCACCTCATACATTTCTCCCACAGCACAAATTATCTACCCAATGTATCCTCTCTGCCTACTAACTAAATTAGTTCAATATGTCATTCCTGTCCTTGGTAATTCAACCCACCTTGTATAAAGGGAAGCCCAGTCTACCTTTATCCATTCTGTTATCAGCCTCATTACCCTTGGTAGTCTGAGATGCTATAGGAAGTGCCTAATGCTCACTAACAACCAACTACTTCTGGACCAACATGGCATTGTTAATGTAAGGTGTAATTATCTATATAACCTGGAGGCCACCATTTCATGTACACAGAAGTTTGGCAATCAGCATAGAAACTCTCCTGTACCTCCACAAGGTCACACTAAACTAACCTATGCTGAGGTTGTAAAAAAACAATCACCCTGTAAGCTTTCAAGAATCAGCACCAATCCATTAACTCAACCCCACCATACTTATACAACACAGTGAATCACTGAGCTGTAAATTGCAAACCTTCCACTGCCACTAATGCTGCTTTTGCAAGTCGAAATGTCCTAGTAACTCCATGGGCAGTTACATTGACTTTACACTCACTAGGGTGCATAAACAAAGGATGATAGTTTCCTGCCTTTCAAATAAGGGGAACCATGATATCATGAGGACCTTACAGTCACTCCAACAGGACACATATGACTATGAGCTCGTAATGGTTCATATAATTGTGAATGATGTGATATACTCAACCCAGAATGACATGCAGAGAGACACGTTGGAGCTTGCTGTGCATGTGTCTGATGCAGGTTAGATTCTGAATCTGAAGGTGGCAATCTGGAAAGAAAAGAAACTTTTAGGTACCACAGGGGAATCCAAAGAATTAAACTGGGTATTATCCCTTAAAACATAAGATTTGTAATAACAAAAAAAAAAACCCAGAAAATGGAAGGTGGATGGCTCAATGGAGATACAAAAAATTCCTGTTTTACATAAGGGTAATGCCTTTCTTGTAGAGACAGTAAGATCAAAACTGAGAAGGAATTTAAAAATAAATAGAGAGACCAACATCAAAAACTATTAAGGAATCATGTATTAGTTAAGTGGGATCTGCAGCTTAGGCAAAATGAAGTGAAATGGGCAAAGGGGGAGGGTCATCTAATCATTATTTATTATTAAAACATACAACTGTTTTCCCCTTTTTGGCAGTGACAGGAAGAAAATTGATTGATCGTATAGCATAATGTTTTCTTTCAAAGAGTTAGCTGATGGAGCTTTTAAACCACTAACAGTTTATGCAAAATGAAGTAGTGAGGTCACTTATGTACTGTGCCCGAGAGAAAAAAGTGAGAAGGTGATATGGGCATATAATGAAGAGCTTGAATTAAAGTGGTAGAATATGAATAAGGGTACATGGGTATCAGCTGGAAGAGGGAATTGCTGAAAATTACTTCAGGAAATACTAGTAAACCAAGATGGTGGTTGGAGAACTGACTGTATAACCATAACGCAATGGGGCATCATTAGCCATCAGAGGGTTTAAAGGTGCCTGGAACAGGGCAAGAAAAGGAAAAGGCAGGGGGCAGTACAGGAACAGCTGCTTAGAAGCTAGCAGCAACATTCAGTCATGAATCTGTAGCTCTATTTCTATTGGGAACTTAATTTATTTACATCACGGTCGCTACAACATTTGTAGTAGTGATCTGGCCTCTCTCCTACCTGACTCTGCATTTTCGTGCAAATGTAGCCAGGCGTCTTCATAGTTTGGTGTCTCTTGCACTTTCATTTAATTCTTTTTGCATACTATTGATGGTGCATATCGTGGAGGGTGCCACATCTTTGCTCAAAATTGGGGCCACTGTTTTATTAAAACTTTGATATCAGCAGACTGACTCCATGTGACACTTACTATAAGAAATGTTCACATTACGCAATGCGTGGGGCCAGGTGCATGTTCTTAGCTTAGTTAAACTGCATTCACATGGTAATGTTCATCATGCATGTATAGAACCATGCAAGTACTTTGGTGAAAAATAATGTAGAAGGCCCTTACATCAGAATTCTAACATCTCATTCCTCAAGGGGTGGGGTTAGGTCATAAACTATAACAATTACATGATGACTGCTAGAATAGTTGCTGTGCCACAGGCATTAACACTTTCGGTAAAGCAGGGTCACAAGCAATGTGGTGGCCAAATGGTCAGAAGGCACTAAGAGTGGAAAAACAGCATACAAAAATAAAATGTAAAAAAACAATGGATACTAGTATAATGGAACTTGTTCCCAGAACCTTTAACAATGCTTCCCTGTTTAGAAACATGAGCATGGCATAATTTTTTCAGCCAAACATCAAGTTATATCGTGTTTATAGGACATGACAAGACATTGGGAAAGGATAGTCACAAATGGCATCTAAACATTATAAAGATATAGCCTTATTTTATAAAGGTGATTGCATCTTCCTAGTAATAGCTCTTCATAACAAAAGTCTTCAGATAATGAGAACAAAGCTATCTGTATGGCCTAAAGGTATGAATGCAAACACTTTGTTTATTTTAATATAACCTTTACCCTTTTTTACTTTGGCCTTTGACCTAAAGCTGACCAGTTGTTTCAACTATGAAAGCCAAGAAGGGTCAGGAGCTGTGTACCTAAGTTTGGAATCTGATGCCAGAATTGGAAGTATTTACTCTCGAACTGCACTATTTACAAAAGTGATTAGTTTCCTGCACCTGACAAATGTAGCTTGTCTCCCATTAATTCACACACACACACACATACTCACACACACACACACACACACACACACACACACACACACACACACACACACACACACACACACACACACACACACACACACACACACACACACACACATACACTCCACATGGTTCATAGATTCGAGAGTCATAGCACTCAAGGCTGTAAGGTACTTTTAAACTACCTGCTTGGCGGGCATATTACTGATTCCATCTATACGGCGGTATTTTTTTTTACCAGTTGGACTTGCAACAATGAAATAATGTCCAATTGTTAATGTTCTTTTGAAAATATATTTTATACTTTACTCTTTATTCTTTAAGTTTTCAGACATGTAATCCCAAGTTTTGGAAAAGAATGTCTTTTTGTACTGCTTTTTTGTTCCTGGTTAAGTCACAACCCTGATTTATGAAGCTATAGGCTGAAATGTGTGCTAACCATGACAGTTTGTTGTTCGTCTTTTGGCTTTTCCCAGTTAGGGGTTGCCACAGTGGAACAATGGTCCACTAATGATTGTTAGTGGATTTTTACGGTGCTGAGTTGCCAGCTCGGCACCCAACCTTCAAAGAAGGCACACCCATTCATGCACACACCTACCTGCATGTCTTTAGACATTTCTCAACCGTGGGGAGGACATGCAGACTCCACACAGAAGGTGCTCCAGCCGAGAATCAAACAGGAGAACCTCTTGCTGTGAGGCAACAATGCTAACTGCTGCACCACTGCGGCATGACAGTCTGTATTGGTAAATCTATATACTGAAACCTTCAAATCAGAGCTACTGGAGGGTAAATTTTCACCTGGAAATGTGCATTAAAAATGAGATAAATGAACTACTGAAGGCCTGCATCCTTCATACTACACCACTCTCAGTTTGTAATTCCCCTTTTTGTTCATTTATCTGAATGCTTGTTTAAAGACAATTACAATGGTACCTGCATGAATGAGAGCCTCTCTCTGCCTGACTTTCAGATGCCAGTGTTCTCTGCAGCCAGCTACTTTCTATACTATCCTACTGTTTAATTTGTGGGTGTTATTTTGTTCACCATTGAACTTTTTACTCTAGTAAATTAAAAATTAAGCAATAATTTGTGCAGGCTGAAAAGTTATTTGCATTACCAAGTCTTGAAGGCAATGTCTTACAGCCGACAGCCCCTCCAGGCATTTCTGCAGTTACCTCCTACAGCTCCTGTAAGTGTGAAATATAGCTTGTTCATATTTACATTAATAATTGCAAAACAATGCTACATATAAGCTATCAGAATATTTTGTCTTGAAGCATACATGATGGCAAACACAACTGTATTGATATCTGACCTCTGCTAATGAGTATTTGTTCGAACTGTAAGACGCTAACTTCATTTTAAATGCTCAAGCCACACCCACTGGGAGTTAAAGGTACACACTCAGAAGAGCTAAATTGGAGGGAATGAGTTAAAAGGAAATGAAAGCATTTACTGAGATGGAATGTTTTTTTTTACTTATTTATTTTTTTTAATTCGGGTAGCATATCTGTAGGCAGCACGTGTAAATATGCCACTAAATTCCTAAATGCTACAAAATACAATATTATTTGATACACTATAGCAGGTCACATACTGTATAAATATACCCTGGGATTCAATAACGCCTACACTAAGTGCATCCCATTCTGACTAAACAGAAAATACACGCATAACTCACACATTCTTCCTCCTAATTTTGTTTTCCTACTAATTTTCTTGTAGCCATAAATATCAAGGGGGATATATATATATATATATATATATATATATATATATATATATATATATATATATATATATATATATATATAAAGTTTACCACAAAGTGTAGACTACATGTACACTTAATGTAATCTTTCTGAATGACTAGAAAGCACAGAAAATGTGGTAGGAATGTTCTTGAATACAGATCGTGTACACTTAGTCCACACAGTGTAGGCATTAAAAAAAGAAGTTTAATGCTGGATTTACACCACTCGTATTTTAACATTTTTCTAGATATAGGTGTTTGTTATTCATTTCCTTACACTCTGATAAATATTTCCCAATAGCTCAGCATCTCCTTAATCATGTTGTTTGGAAGGTAGCAGCATTCACTGCTTGCTAAATAGCTGGTGCTTGTGATGTAGCTTTCTGTTCTAAATGACTACTATTCACCAATCGTTGTGAGTCCTGCAGCACTCGAAAGGCACAGCATGATCAAGTTAATAGAACGCAAGCATTTGCTTTATAGTGTCTGCATACAATTCCTCGATGAGCTCCTTATGTTTGCTACAAATGTTAGAAAGGAGAACAAACCCAATGCAGGCATATCCAACAAACTGTCAAAGCAAAAAAATATAATTTTTTCAAGATCAATGATTCAAAGATCACTTCCAATACGTCTGTGGTACAGCTAGCAGCTCTGCATTAGGGATTGTGATATAACGAAAAACAGGCATTTAAATAGGGTTAGCACCTGTCCCTCTTTGGGCGGTTGTGTTCTGCTAAAAAAAACTAAAAAATGGCAAATGTCCTGAGATTTTAAGACAAAATATATTTCTTAAGTTTTCTTTAATAGTTGCATAAAACAGTTAATTTGTATCTGGATCACCAGGGATTACCTCAGTGTCACTGCTCAACAGAGGCACAGCAAAATAATGGGTATAGTTCCCCATACTAAAGGGGTGGCGTAAGCCACAAAACTATGGGCTAGGCTTGTAAATGCCCTCGGGCAGATAGCCTAGTATGAACCTATGAACCTATGAACCTATAAGAATTATATGACATAGCATAAGCAACTCAAATGCTATAAAATAACCTTTTATTTTAGCAAAAAAGTGAAGTTCTACTTTGCACTGGCCGTGGGTAGGTTTTGTCCTGCAAAATCTCACATTTCTACAAAAACTGTCCCACTTTGGACAGTTGAAAAGGTGGCAACCCTACATCTAAATAGCAAACAAAAAAAAACCCATCTAGGTGGTTAGTCAAAACTACCTTATGTTACTAGGAAAGGAACCAAGGGGAAAAATAGCTAGAAAAATAAATCAGAATTTAAATAAAACAGAAAGATGTGACCTGAGGGAATTTGAAAAGAAAAATGGTGGGAAGCAATTCAAAATATGACAGAAGCATCAGAAAAACCTCAATGCCCAAGGAGCAGAAACATAATTAAATATATAAGAAAATCTTAAGATAAGTGGGATACTAGTGGATTATAGTGCTATAACTTACAAGAAAATGATGCAAATAGAAGAGAATATTAACTAAACAAGCTGAAGAGTTGTTGATTTAGATGATACAGGGAGAAATGAAGGCAATGCTGGCAGAACATGAAACAACATACAGACATTTCCCAGAATTTGGTGGAACTAGAGCACAGATCAAGGAGGGAGAACAAAAGATTCATGGAAATTCCAGAGAAAGTAGAAGGAAACGATTGTAAAATATTCATTATAGGCTGCATTCATCAATGAACATGCACCAAGAACTAATGCAACATGCAACAACTAATGGCACAATGGAAAAAGAGAAAAATTAAAGAGGAATGGGTCAGTGGAAACTGTAAAATGGGGAAGAGTTTACAAAGTAAAGTAATATATGACACCGAAAATAATGTCCGGGAATGTAAATGCTGGTTGGCACAGGAAAGGAAACGAAGGACCATTCTGAAGTGGCATGATAAGACATTGTCATGTTACAGGAAACAATGAAGGACCATTCTGAAGTGGCATGATAAGACATTGTCATGTTACAGGAAACAATGAAGGACCATTCTGAAGTGGCATGATAAGACATTGTCATGTTACAGGAAACAATGAAGGACCATTCTGAAGTGGCATGATAAGACATTGTCATGTTACAGGAAACAATGAAGGACCATTCTGAAGTGGCATGATAAGACATTGTCATGTTACAGGAAACAATGAAGGACCATTCTGAAGTGGCATGATAAGACATTGTCATGTTACAGGAAACACTTCTCTACAGAAAAGAACAAGAGAATGTAGTTAAAAAAGTGGTAGGCTTGGATATTATGCAGGAATAAAAGGGAGAGAAGGAGGGAGCTTTAATCTTGATTAGAAAATTATTAAACATTTGGATATAAGAAGAAAAACTGGATGGACATGGTAGATCGCTATCACTTAATGAAAGCTAGCATACAATTAGAATAATGCTGGCATCAGTATATCTATCTCTGAAAGTGAGCACAGAAGAGATAAAAATAAACAATGACTGAAATGAAAGAATTTCAAAGAAGAATGTCGATTACAGGTGGGGACAGAAGCTTAGTAATCAACAAGAGAGATGCTTACAGGAGGGCTGAAGAAGAATACTTTGCAGAGGGAGAAAAAGTACATGGGGAAACACATCCAGATCTTTGGGCAGAAAGACCCAATGGTGTTGTAGGGAGGTGCAACAGAATATCTTTTTAACTCAGGAAGATATAATGTCTGGGCAAAACTAGACAGGTTTTATGTTTCAAAGGAACGTTTATTTGTTGGAAAGGGAGGAAACACACCCAGTCTTATTGTCAGATCAGGCACCTGTATAAAAGAAAATAAGATCCCCTGAAAATAAATAGTTTGAGGAGCACTGCAATTTGTAAATTATTTGATAAAAACCCGGACTTGAGGACTTGTTGAAGGAGACTTTGGTGGAGATGGTTACATTTGTAAATATAGAAATGAGAGATTTGGGTAAAGAGTGGGATAGCATTAAAATGAGAATAAGATGTAAAATTAAAACAAAATTAAAGGAAGTATGTGAGACAAGTTATAATACAAACTTAAAGGTGAAGAGAAAATCAAGGAGTCACAAACTGATAGAAGGGAGATCAAATGAGGAGGCAGCCAGGTGCAGTTTGGAACAGCAAAAAAAAAAAAAGCGTTGGAGTACTTGAATAATCTTAATGAGTCTAGAAGTAGAACAGTGAAAAAACAATTTTTTGCAGACTGACTAAATTGCTAGCCGAAGGGCTAAAGAAATAGAAGATAGAAGGACAGGAGGATAATTAGGAATGGGATCCAAACACAGGTGCAGCTGAAACCAATCCTGGCAGAATATTAGAAGTAATGCAAGTCACCATAGGATATTGCATACACAGAACACAGAGACAGAAAGAAGTGGAAGGAAAATGGCAGAGTAATTGCAAAAACTAAGTCTACCAAAAATGACCAAGGGTGAACATAGACGTTTAATAAAACAGTCAACAGAAGAAGAGGTTAGAGATTTTATTAAAGCACAACCTCCTGGAAAAATGCTAGAGATAGATGAGATACTGATTGAATTATGGAGCGTAGTAAAAATGGGATAGTCAAAGTCTGGACAAGGCTTTGTAATTGTGTTCTTATAGGGGAAGAGTCCCCAAATCTTGGAATACAGTGTTAATGGTGGTAATTCCAAAGGAAGGGAAAGAGCCAGTGGACTTGAAATCATTTATACCTTTATCAGTTTTAAACTATGATTATAAAGTATTTACAACTATACTGGCTAAAACGTTGGGTAAATTGTTAGCCAGACTTATAGGCATAAATCAGTGTGGATTTGTGGGAGGTAGACAGACCTTCAACAATATAGCTAAAATCTTGATGACAGGAAAAAGATGCAGAAGCAAACAAAAATGTGTTAATGATGATAAGCCTGGATGCTGAAAAAAACATCCAATGGCGTTAGCCAGTTGTTTTTAACGTGGTCTGTGCAAGCCTTTGGGCTGCTGCTGGAATGGATAGACCTAATCTACACCGATATTTTGTATAGGGAAACTAACCACTTGGCCATCAGGGTGAACTTTGCCCTGTTCCCCAGTGTAGTGCAATCTCAGAGGTGGTATATTTATATTTAGTTAGGGGGCTGGGGGGCTCAGCCCCCACATGGGGGGGTGTGGGGACTTGCATGGGTTTAATATCCTGGCCTGATGGCCAAGTGGTTAGTTTCCCTGTACAAAATGTTAGTTCAGTAGAATAAGTTTTCATTGAAGTCGTCTCGCTTATTTGAAATTCCAGTTAATCACAGTAGACCCATACACACACACACACATACACACACACACACACACACATATATATATATATATATATATATATATATATATATATATATATATATATATATATATCAGTTATTTGCATCTAACAACTTGTTGATAGAGGAAGATTGTGAATTGATCATGGTAAAGATTATACATTGCAGGGAAAAATGGGACGTTGTTCTCATTTATCAACTACCAAATCTATAACAACACTCAGCTATTAGGTTCACCCAAATTATTCGTAGTTGTTTTCTTAACAGGAGATATATATGCTCCAGATGCTGACTGAAGTATGCCTTCCTCTGATTTCCTGTTTATTAATAACATGATAGATGATAGCGTCTTATTTAAATATACACAAATAGGTAATGAAGCTATCAGGGAAGGAATATTCCTTGATGTGATATGGCTCAGTAATAGATTACAGGTCCTTAGATGTGGTGCTGAGCCAGAGCCTGGGGCTTTGGACCTTATATGTGTTTTTCAGAGTTAGCCCTTCAGGCCATTAAAGATCATTTGGCTGAATATCGAGTAAGGAGATTTTATAGGTCTATATTAAATCAGCGCTTAAAAAAGCGAATGCTGATTTATCAACCCCATATAAGTGAACGCTTACAATCCCGAACACTTGGTACGGCAATTTTTCTCCCAGGGAAAAAATCCCTGTTCCAAAAAAAAAATTAAAATAAAAACTTTAACCCCCCCCCCCACTTAAATACGCCAACTCCCAGATCGCACAACAGTGATGAGAATGGCAAAGTAATGGAGGCGGCTAATGGATTTCTTTCCCAGGGAAAGAAATCACTTATATGCTGTTTTGCTGTTTTGCTGTTTTGTGCTTTCAAGTTTGATCAAGACGCATTTGAAGGATTGCTTCTTCAATTATATAATAGGAACCCGATTTTATAGTGCTGATTTCAGTTAGATAAATCAGGAGTTAAAAAGCATGGCAATGGAGGGAAATTATGGAAGCAAAAGTATTGATCATAGAAGGAGGATACAGAGGAATAAATCCCTACCATGGTGATCTGATGGCCCCTCCAGGCAAGGCACACTATGAAGCAATCTTGCTAGAAATTTAAAGTAGCCCCAAGCTTGAATAATAAAATCTAATATATAAACAATAGAAGAACATTTAAGAAGTTGTTTAGAAAAAACAGAAGACCTTATGAATTATGGTTGGCGGACAACTCAAAGTATAACAGAAAGATTCTGTTTAAGCAGTGGCAGAGTGGTGTAGTGGTTTGCATTGTTGCCTCATGCCAAGAGGTTCTCTGGTTAGATTCTCAGCTGGGGTGCCTTCTGTGTAGAGTCTGCATGTCCTCCCTACATTCGTGCGGGTTTCCTCCGGGTGCTCCGGTTTCTGTCAGGTTGCAAAGACATGCATCTGTAGTATTTCTCCCCAGGTCTCCGCTGAAAATTGGCTCTTTCCAAGTCAGATTTTCCTGGTAAACAAATATTAAATAAAATAAATAAAACCACCTAAGAAATGATGGGAGGAATACTACGTCTAATATCTGCATAAGGTATAACGATTACTTTATTATTGATCCAGGGGAACTGGTTAATGTTTTTGAGAAAAACGTATTTGGCAGGTCTACATGTATTGGATTTACTGACTTAGTAAAGGTTGAAAAGGCACATGGACATCCCCTACTATCATAGACACTATCCGTTCAGCATACTATCACAGCTACTATTAGTGCAACACTAAAATCTATTAAGCCAAATTTGGCTGAAGGTTCTGATGGACTAATTGGGTTCTTCCTGAGTAATACTATAGACAACTTGCCTCCATGCTTAATTGATTTGTCTGAACAGTTATTGAGTATGGCTATATTCTTGGCATTTGGAAGGAAGCAACTGCAGTTCGTATTCCTAAAATCCATTCATGTTCTGCTGCGGATGATTATAGGCCTATTAACTTAACTAGTATCTTGGGTAAATGCTTTTGAGTGCTCAATTTGTCATGTACTTTAGCATGATATCTTCCTGCATGGTTTCTTAGTTGGGACATCTTACTTAACTAATTTGATAAGCAACTATGAAAATAATATTTGCTGCATAGACCAGGGCCTTTCTATATATGTGGTATATCTTGATTTTGCTAAGGACTTTGACAATTTGCCACATGAATCCATCATAAGAACAATGCAACATATGTACAAAATGAGATTTACCAAACCAACACCAAATGTTCCATTTTTTCTGTAATCCTTCCTCTGACAGGGGCAGGCCAGAGATGCTGTAACACACAAGTGATCAGGTGAACTCCTTAAGACTTTCATTTATTTCCTGTTCTGAAGAAATTCAGATAGAAAGCCAAATTGCACGGAGCCAATGTTATTCTTATAACCTCTTTTTGGCCCTGACAAACCTAATTTCCTCTTATGAGTACATCTCTCTATCAGAAACCCCAAAACATTCATTTTCTCATGCTACTTTGGGCAACACTTACTCAGAGCCTCACACTGTTAAGCTGACAGTCTGCTGTCTTCAGTTCCATTGATAGCTAAAGATTCTAATTTCTCTCAGAGGTTGGTTTTTATTATTTCCTTGTCTTAGAGGCCTTTGTTCCAAAAGAAATATACAGAGATAAATGGATTCATTTTTCTGTCTGTTCATCTAATAAAGGAGTAGACCCCTTCACAGTAGCTATTTTATTATATTAGTCTTTTCTTACATCCCTGAAATTGTTGATAGCTGTTTCAGTTTCTTCACTATCAAACTATCTGATGTCTGTCTCTTACCACTGTTATATGTGTATTTGACTCCTTGCCTTCTGACCATCAAGCCTCCCCAACTTTGTCTTGAAACCATTCATTCCCCAACATGGAAAGCTAGAGCTGTACAGAGGTAGACATTAGGGTACTTTGCAGCACTGGTGGCATCCTGGCAGTGAGGATTACGATACAGGACCTAGGCCTACATTGGTTTGGGACAAGTGACTTGCATAACCATGGAAGCTACAGTGCTATCCTGATGAAGTATATGATCCCATGCAGCAGCAATGAGGACTACCTTCTGTGTAGTATGGTGGCTGAATGATTATCCCTGGGCAATCGATCACAGCACCACATTTTCCATATGTGATTGCGACATTAGGAGATCCTGGTCTCTACCTATCCCCCCAGGATACTATTTACAACAGATGACTAGTCCAGTGAGCAAACCTAGCTTTTCTGGGCTGCAGTTGAAACTTTACTCATCTTCATCAATAGAGCTCTCAACATCTCTGACTTTCATTACATTCTAGTCTTTTCTTTCCTTGTCTCTCTTAAAGCTTTAAGGCCTTCTTATGTAGTATCTTTTATCATTGGGCCCACATTCAAAGACCCTATGTTTTCATGCGACATTTAATTTATGCAAGAAAAGCATAGTGCTCCATCTTCTGTAACTGCTACCTCTGTAAATATGAAGGCCCTGTCTTAGAAAGCTATTCCTCATAGCTGTCACCTCAGACAAGAGAATATCTGAGTTATAAGATCTATCATGCTTAGTTGCCTAATTTTCTTCAAAGAAAGGGAGGTACAACATAATCTTCAAGACAAAAGTTGCTACGGACAACTATTGAGCACCAGTTAAGACAGTTAGTATGAATGCAATCTAATACTGAATCCTTACTAGAATAAGGGTTAGGTCTGGTGGGTGATGTAACTATATGAGTAAACGTATAATGACACTGGGCATTGTAAGGCAGGCCAAAAGAAAAATATTTCAAGGTAAAGTTAAAATCTCCAGGCAGAATCACATCATGATTTTGAAGAAGGAGTAGAGTATCAACAATATTGTTGTTCTTCTTTCGGCTTTTCCTGGTTAGGGGTTGCCACAGCAGAACTCCAGTCCTCTAATGATTGGCAGTAGATTTTTACAGTGCCAAGGTGCCAGCCCGACACCCAACCTTCAATGAAGGCATGCCCATTCACGAATGTCTTTTGAACACCACTCGACCATGGGGAGGACATGCAGACTCCACACAGAAGGTGCTCCAGCCAAGAATCAAACGGGGGAACCTCTTGCTGTGAGGCAACAACACTACCACTGCACCACTGCGGCTTACAGTAGAGTATCAACAATAGCACTGTTAATAACCCTTGGTGCAGTAACAAAAGAAATGTATAGTAGACTATTTTCAGTTACGAAGAATTGTCCTTTGCACATTCCCATACAGACTTATTAGGATCATGGTCTCTGAGATTAAGGATGTTGAAATAGCTTGCAATTTAAATAGCTTTGTATCAAAAGCAGCACTCCCTTCTGCTTTCCAGACCTAGGTCTGTGGCATTCCATCACTTCGGATCAGATAAACAAAGTGCTATGAATAATCTTAGCAAGTTTCAGGCAGGCCTTTTTGATGCCACCTGTATCAGGCATGTAAGAGTTAAGCCAAGTCCAAAGTTGCAGACCTAGTCCTAATGCAATATGCACTGAAACAAATAATGCTTACACCCTTTTTGCAAGTCACTTCAGGGAGTTTGTTCAAAGGAGGTAGTGAATGCAAAATGATGTTAGCTTTTCTACCATTAGAGAATAAGTGATGCTTTGTGTCATACAATTCTGCCTTTTTCAGAGTCATGTTTGTCATTAATTTTCTTTGACAGCCTTGGGGTGCCATGCCATAACTTCAGTGGCAGGGTGTTAGATTGCTGCAAGCTTGAGAAGCACATTAACAGAAGCCAATACTACAGAACTACATATGCTGTAAGACAAACAGTGATGCATAGATAATGGAGAGATAGAAATGTGACTTGTTTGTCTGACCTAATTAACAGAAAGTGATACAGTAAATGTCTGTAGAATAGTAAACAACTCTTGGGAAGGGAGGGGGTGGGAAGGGCTAGATTGTCCCCATTTCCTTTTGCAATAGGCAGTCATGAATATTATAGAGTAAAATGTTCATAAAACCCAGATCTTTGTAGTACTACCTTTGTGGGTGAGCTGTTGAATCTACCAGATGTTCATCATACTGTTGCAGTAGCCTTAGCTAAATAGTATATATCCTGCTAAGTATATTACAGCTGAACAGCTTCCAGAGCTTAAGGGCACCTTCCATGTTTCCAAATAATTAACCAGCTCGAGCTGGGACTGAAGAAAAAGAGTTGATTAAGTGACAAGCCCTGAAAAGCTTTCCTGCTCTTGAAGAGCGTTCCTCTTCTAGGCATTTGAGGATCGACAATCTGCAAACTTTTCCATTGCTAGGCAGATAATTTATTATAGAAAGTGAACTTTCTATGTGAAATTAATAATTTTAAGCTGGTAAAAATTGTTTTTGTAGATTGTCCTGCTACGTAACAGCCTCCCACAGCATAGTAACATCCTTATTGCATTAGTTGAGGTGTTTTTATTAAGACTTAACCCTACTCCTAGCTGCTAACATGCATGTTCATGACTTTGAAGGCCATCAATGTCCTTCTTTTACTACCTTTTAAATAGGAGTCTTACATTTCACTTTTGTGGGGGAAAAAGGTTGTTAAAACTAATTCAAATACTTTTATCTTGGTAAAAGTTGTGTTATTTTACTTTTGGGGGCTGGTCTAAGAATGTGAAGTGCTTGTCACTGCATTTTTGATGAACAATTTAACTTTTTTTAATACTTATCTGTTTCACTGACTACTGATACCAGGCTACCCCAGGAATCAGACATTTTTTTTTTTGCTTTACCATCAAGCAATCTACCATTTCCTTGGTTCTTCCTTCTTCCAGCCACAAAAAAAAAAAAAAAAAGGTCAAGCAGCCTTTGTCACTTCAGCACACAACTAAAGTGCCGTAGCTACAGATAAAATGCCTCTGCTGTGGCTGTTTCTGGTTTCTCAGACCATTCATCTTTTTTCTTTGGCTCTCTCTGGTATAGCCCATATAGTCACCATGGATTAGGGTATAGACACGCACTCTGAGGCTATTGAAGTGTGATTGGTGGGCAAGGGAGAACCACTCTAGTCAGTCTTTGAAGAAGGAGCACGGAATACCTCTCTGCCTAGCCAGACAGGAATGCCTGCACTTAGGGAGGTTTTACTTGTCAAAAGTAGGGTTGCTTCTTCAGAAATTCCTGTCAAAAAGATAGACATATATACTTTCCTGTCTTGATTACTTTGGACAAGAGTGATTTATTGGTCTTAGCTCAGGGTTTTGTTCAGGCTCTTAACTCTTCATTGGTTTGTTTGGTAAACCCTATTGCTGCTAAGCATCTGGTTAATGCCTATCCCTCTTCTTCTGACGATTAGAAAGCTTTTGATAAATCTGGAAAAAAGTGCATTCTTTTGCAACACATTTTTAGAATTCTCATTTGTCAAGCTCATATGTCAAAGTTTATGCTTGCCTGTTTTGAGAGTATGAGGAACATCATGGCATATTTCCCTCAACTGAGGAAAAATCATCTTTGTGTAATCTTATTGCTTCTGTTTTTGAAGTGGCTACCCACTCTTTGAAATGTGCTTAGGATTTGGCTGATGCCACTTCCAGGCTACTAGAACTGATATGAGGAGAATTGCTTGACTGCATATTCAAAATCTTGGGGCAGGTATTAAAGTTGAAATTTTGAATTCTTTGTTAGACAGAGAGGTATTCTTTGAATCATCTGCTGCAGAGATCTTCACAAAGTGTGATGAGGGAAGGCAAGCTGATTTAAGGAATTTCAAGGATTTTTTAGCTGTCCTTCTCCGAATTTGTCAAGGGATTTAATGCTACATTTACACCCTTATGTAAAAAAGCAAAACAAGCAAACACAGCAAGCTGCTGGTAAGAAGACTTTTAAAAGTGAATGACACAGAGGTTCCAAGAAGAAAGGAGAACCTCCCAGTGCAAAGGATGGTCTAACAAATCTGAAAGACTATCTTTAAAATTCCCCTACCCACACCCCCTAGCAAACCTTTAATCCTTCTGAAAAATCATCACCTCCATTTCTCTCTGGCTAAAGCTAGTTAAAATGGTCCTGAAAGTGATTTATCAAGGATACAGATGACAGTGGGAATCTCTCCATCCCTTTCAAGTTATTCCTGTTTATCTGCCAGATCAAACTTCTCTTTTCCCCTGTGTCATTCAGCATCTGCTGAATCAGGTAGGTGATAGAAGCAGTCCCTCCTCCTCAGATAGGAGAAGGGTTTTATTCACAAATGTTTCTGGTGCAAAAGAAAAAAGCTTCATGGAGACCAGTTCTAGATCTTTCCTTTTTAAACCAGCTTGTGATTGTGCCCAAGTACAAAATGCTATCTCGTTACATCTCATTCCTCATTTAAGTTTGTTGGTGACCTTAGATTTAAAAGCTTCTTACAATCACACTCCTATGCTCAAGATTTTGGATTTCCCATAAGGTTTTCTGTGTCTGGATCTCACTTTTAGTTCTCTACATTACCTTTTGGATTATTCACTGCTCCAAGGGTATTTACAAAGTGTCTAGCTCCAGTGATAGCCAGCTGCAGTCTGCAAGGTAGTCGCATTTTTCTTTATTTAGATGAATTGCTTATCTTTGCAGAGTCTTTGTCGGGAATCTCTCACTTGAGTAAAGTATCTTCTGAATTGGCTGGGGCTTCAGGAGAAAATCCAAAAGTCTTATTTTAATCTTAGCACAGGATTGTTTTTCTGGGATGTCTTCTAGATACCTCAGTTCGAACTGCTTTTCTTCCACAGGAAAAGCAAATCTGTATATTGATCTATTCCTGAGTATTTCTACTTAAACAAAAATCTCATGAAGGGAATTTCTCAGGATACTAGGTCTTATTGCATCTATGATTCTCATGATTCCTCCAGCAAGATTCCACATGAGAAAAATTCAGTTGTACCTAAAATCAGTATGGTCCCAACATCGACATCACCTGACATTCCAGATTCCAATTTGGGGGTTTATGAGAGATTTTTTTTTTGGTGGAGAGAACAATTTTATCTGAATCCAAGTCTCATATTTTCCTTTCCAGCTCCAGCACAGTCTGTAAGAACAGACATCTCATCCTTTGCTTGTGGACCTATGTCTATGGGGATAAAAGTGCAAGGTCTTTGGACTAGAAAAGACAGACTATAACATGTAAATATAAAAGGGATGTTGGCAGTCATACAGGTGGTTACAGATAACATCACAGTGATGGAGTACATAAACAAATGGGTGGGGGGACCAGATCCTATCCTCTATACAGACTAGCCGTGGAAGCCTAGGATATAGCTTTTCAGCACAATCTTATTCTGCAAGCATCTTATTTTTCATCAGAGCAAACTCCTGTGGCAGATAAGCTGGACAGGACCAAGACAGACCCTTCATAAAAGAAAACTGAATTGGGGGTCTTTCAGGAACTGATCTAGCTGTAGGGAACACCTCGGATATATATTTTTGTCTCCAGTCACAACAGCTGGCAGAATTCTGCTCCAGGACTTCATGTAAGGAGGCCTGGAGCACAGTTGCCTTTTCTTTTCATTGGGCAGGAATGTACCTCTCTGCTTCTCCAACCTTTCCATTAATAACCAGGGTCATTCTAAAGATTCAGAAGGACTCTCCAAAGATCATTGTCATGTCTCCCTTATGGCTCATGCAATAACGGTTCTGCTTTGCTTTGGAAATGATCAAGGGCAATTACACAAGCTTCCTCACATAAGGTGGGGGATGTTTGATACATCCTAGCTTCAAACAAATGCACCTAACTGTTTGCATAATTGTTTCATACCTTTAAGACACCTATTTTCTGAGGATGTGCAGCAGATATTAAAGGAGGCAATACAACCTGCTACTAGAACATCATATATTAACAAACAGAAAAGATTTTTTAGTTATCACCAAGAGAATAACCAGACCCCTTTAAGGCTAGTGATTTCTCTTGCTCTTTATTATTTGTGTGAGTTCTTATCCTCTGGCCTGTCTTACTCACCAATTAAGGTACACCTCTTGGCTCTTTCAACTTGTCTGATGATGGATCCATCTCTTTGAATGCATTCACATGTGAAAATGTTTTTAAAAGTGTTGTTGCATATCAAGCCCCTTGAAAACAGATGGTTCTTCCATGTGATTTAAATTTTGTCTTGGAAAAAAATAACTCTTGCTTCATCTGAACTAGGTCATCAGGCTGGCTTGATGTTCATAACATGGAACTGATTGTTCTGACTTCTGCAATAGGAGTATCTGAGTTGAATGCACTTTATGGTAGGTCAAGTTTCTGTAATTTTCCACAAAGATAGGGTTTACATAAGAACTAATTCTTCCTTTACACCACAAAATGTTATCTTAATTTACCTTGAGCTACACTAGCCATCTCCCTGCCTTCTTTCTATAACCTAAATATGAGGTTGAAAGGATACTCCATACCTTGGATGTCCACAGACAACTCAGATACTATCTTGACAGAGCTAGAACTTTCAGGATCTCTGATCGATTGCCATTCTTTTGTGAATATAAGAAGAAAAGGCAACTTTTGTCAAAGCAGACTATTTCCAAATGGTTGATCTGAAGTAAGTGACTTCATTTGATCTTCAACCTGTGGGTTTCGGATCTGACATGGGTGCATTTTCCTGCTACTGATCCAAGCTCCTAGCTCCTCCCCTTACCCATAATGCCCCCTGTTTCCCTTTTGCGAGGTCCTCGGTACAAAAAAAAAGTTTACTTTTCAGCTCTTTTCAGTCTTTCCTATTGTGTGTGTGTGTGTGTGTGTGTGTGTGTGTGTGTGTGTGTGTGTGTGTGTGTGTGTGTGTGTGTGTGTGTGTGTGTGTGTGTTGGGCCTCTTTCTTTAGGGATGTCTGAAGCCCCTAAATCAGGTTTCCATAAATGCACAGTGTGTGGCCATAAGCATTCCCCAGCTGATGGCCGCACTCTGTGTGTGGTGTGTCTGGGAGCAGTGCACCTTCAGACTTCCTGTCCTATCTGTGCTGGGTTCAACCCCCAGAGTATTGAAGGATAGGAGGGGCAAATTGATTCTGAAGGGGCTACTTCCCTCCTTGGGGACAGTAGTTCCTCCTTCGCTTCCAGAGGGAACAGCAGCAGCTGCATCTTCCTCCTCCTCCGCAGTGGCATCTGGGACTCAAACTCCTGCCAAGAGGTCCACAAAGGGAGAAAAGGCCAAGAAGGACAAGCCACGCAAGCGGTCCCCCAGCCGCTCGGTTACAGCCGGTCCACCACCGAAAGTAAGGCCTCCAACTAGGCCTGAGTCTCCTCGGCTTAGATCTTCCAGATTTCCCCTGAGCCAGAGAAAGCTCCTGTCCAGTCCGCAGTTAGGTCCTCTCCCCACTGGCTTTCTAGACCTGTTTTAGTGGCTTCTTCTTCGCGATCTGCCCAGAGCTTGAGTGAAGCAGAAATGGATAAGATGATGCGGAGGTTTATCTGTACTCAGATCCACATGGGGGTCTTGCCGGCACTCTCTCCCTCTGAAGGGGGTAGCTCACAACCTTTCTTTACATGTAAAACTCCTTCTCCAATCACACCATCAGTTTCGGAGTCCTTGGATCCAAGAACCCCCGGGGTCTAGGGGTTGGCACCAACAGTCCCATTCACCTTGACACTGGCCATTGCCTTGAGCATGTCAGATCTGACAGGTTCGGATCTGAGCTCTCGGAGCCGTAGTCTCGAGGTCGGATCTGAAGCGGGTGCTGTCAGCTCCAAGCATTTCAGAGAGCAGTATCCCTCTTGGCATTTTGGCTCCTACAGCCTCGGCTCTAACTCCTCTGTTGGGCCAGAGGGGGATGGCCCCCACTGGTATTTTCCCAGGAGGATGTTTCCCTTTGGCCTTTGACATGGTGGAGAGGGTTCTTTTGGTTTCGAGACCCTTGACCATCTCATCATTAGACTCTGTCCAGACCCCCTTGGCTTTGGGTGCAGTCCCGACCATCTTGCCCTCTCAGGGACAGCCTGGCTTTGGGTGCAGTCCCGACCATCTTGCCCTCTCAGGGACAGCCTATGTCCATCCTGCCTCAGGAGGCTCTTCCACTGGAACAACAGGAAGTTTGCAAATCCTCTCCAGAGAGCCAAACTGAGGAGGTACTCACAAATGGACATGTAAAAGGATGAACTTGGACTCTCTACCACAGTGCCTTACTGAAGACAATGACTTGGAGGAGGGGGAAGGTTTCCCAAGGTCACCGCCTGAGGATGTCTCCTTTGGAGACATCATGGAACTCCTCCACCAAAGAGGGGGTAGTATGCCCCAAAACCGAACTTGGGCGAGTCAGTGTTCCTGAAGGAGTTTGGCACGGGCCCATCTACCTCTTGGGTGTCGTCTCCTGTGGATCCCTTAGTGGATCTTATAACATCTAGGGCAAGGAAGGAACCAGACACCATGGAGCCTATCCCCAAGCACCCTGACAAGGTCTTGAGTCCCCCATCAGACAGGGCGTGCTGGAATAAGCGGCCCCCAGTGGATGCTACGGTTGTGGCAGCTGCCACCAAGAAGGAGCTCTTGCAGGGGAGCTCCATGGTTCACCCTCCTGATCATGAATCAAGGGCGTTGGACCATTTTGGGAAGCAAGTATATGCTTCAGCGAACTTCTCAGTAAGGGTGTTGAACTACATGGCAGACATCATTCGATTACAGTGAGACTTGGTCAAAGAAGTCGCTGAGTCGACCCCAGAGTCCAAGTCAGTGGAGATCAAAAAGAAGTTCTCCATGCGAATGGCCGCTCAAAGCAGTTTTGAATATGTCCATGTGCCTGCCCTCCCATGCTACAGAGGGAGTCGCAAGGGTGGGCTTGATGGGCATTGCCATCAGGTGCCATGCCTGGCTCTGGCTTTGTCACTTTTTGGAACCCTTTAAGGCGTCATTTACAAATCCCCCTTACGATGGTTCTTCCCTTTTTGGGAAATCTGTTAAAAAGACTCTGGTGCAGAGTGAGAAGGATGGGAAGACACTGCCTACCGTTGGAATCCGCTTCTCCTCCCCTCAATGATCCATTTCCAGGAATCAGTGAGGGACGAAGAAGATGTGGTTCTGGAAGTCTCAGGTGTTTTCCCAGGACACTCAGGACTCACCTTCTCCCAGAGGCAAAAGGGGTTATGACAGATGCTGCCCTAGAGGCAGAGGGGGGGGTCTTAGAAACTTTGGGTCCCAAGAACCCTTCTCTGAGAAACCCGAGCAGCAGCCCCTAAGAGTTGCCTGACTGCTTGTCTCTGGAGGCAGTCGGGGGTCACCTGTTGCTACACCCAATGGCATGGGAGTCCGTTACAAAAGATCACTGGGTGTTGTGAATTATATCCAGTGGATATTTCATTCTATTCAAAGAACCACCATGACCGAAGAAACATCTCCCATTTGTCCCACCCGTGCAAAGGGAGGAAGCAGCACTAGAAATAAAAAAGCTGCTAATCAAACGGGTCATCCAACCTGTCCCCCCAGACTAATCCAGATCAGGCATTTACTCCAGGTTCTTTTTAGTGCCGAAGAAAATGAAGGACATCAGACATATCCTGGATCTGTGCACCTTGAACCTGTCGGTAATCAAAACGAAATTCCGGATGGTCACTCTTCTATCCATCCTGCCCTATCTGCAGGCAAATGATTGGATGTGCTCGATAGACCTCCAGGATGTGTACTACCACATCAAGATGGACAGGTGATCTCGGAGATTCCTCCACTTCCATCTAGGAGCCAATCATTATCACCTCAGCCCCCAGGGTGTTTACCAAGGTGATGGCAGTAGTAACGGCTCACATGAGGCTTCAGGGTATTCAAGTCTTCCCTTACCTGGACAATTGGCTCTTTGCTGCCCCTTCCAAGCATCTTCTTTGCCAGGCCAGGGACTGTTTTTTCACCTACCAAACAAACTGGACATTACCATAAGCAAAAACAAATCTTCACTAACCCCAGTTCAGGTTCTAGATTTCATCAGGGCTCAGTTGAACACCATTCAAATGAAAGTTTTCCTCACCCTGGTCAAGATACGCAGTTTGACACATCCTGTATGTTCTTCAGGTCCAAATTCCAATGACAGAAGCAATTCTAAGAGCATTGGGGTCAATGGCAGCCATGATCAACCTTCATATGCGAATTCTCCAGTGGACTCTCTCAGTTCAGTGGTGTCTGTTAGACCTTCCTTTGTCTCATCCCATTCGAATTTATCGAGTGTGCAGGGACTCTCTTCGGTGGTGGATTCAGTCCCCGGACCTACTGAAGGGACGTCCTTTTCTCCCAGCCTTTCCCAAAGCCACTGTGACCAAGGACGCCTCCCAGCTTGGTTGGGGGGGCATTGCTCAGGAAGGACAGTCCAAGGCACGTAGTCCCTATCTGAGACTAATTTGCATATCAATGTCCATAAGATGAGGGTGGTTTTTCTTGGCCCTTCATGCTCATCTTCCTCTAGGAACAATCACAATTCAGACAGACAAAATGTCTGTGGTCTGGTATATCAACAAACAAGGGAGAACCAGATCTTATCCCCTCTGTTGCGAAGCAATGAGAGTGTGAGAATGGGCAATCTCCACCGGTCATTTTCTGGTGGTAATGCACATTCCGGTATGGTCCAACATTTTAGCGGACAGACTCAGCAGATTTATCCAGATGCCTTACGAGTGGTCTCTGAATCCTTCAGTAGTGGAATGGAACATTCATAAGTGGGGTCATCCTTGCTGTGATCTCTTCACATCTCCTTCCAATGTGAAATGCAGAGAGTGCTTCACTCTGAACCTCCCTCAGAGGAAAGCCCCCAGAGATGCACTAGTTCATGCTTGGCCTCTCGGTCTTCTTTATGCTTACCCACTATTACCCCTCATGTCAAAGTTTCTTCAGAAAGCTTGCAGGCTGGGGAGCACTGTGATCCTCAATGCCCCATTCTGGCTTTGCCAAGTCTGGTTCCCCTCCCAATAGTCTCATCTACTAGTTCCACCATGACCGATGGATCCAGTTCTGGATTTTATTTCTCATCCTTCAGGGATTCCTTATCCAGACATGGACAGTCTGAAGCTCATTGCTTGGCTGCTCCAGTTCCCATGATTGTTAGGACTCATGGTTTATCTTCTCCAGTTAAGGACATTTTGGTGGCGGCTCACAAGTCTTCCACCAGAAAGGTCTATCATAGCAAATGGAAATGTTTCTCTATATGGGCCTCACAACATGCCTTGGGTCCTTTCACAGCTCCAGTGTCCACAGTGTTAGACTTTCTGGCTGCCATTTCTAATTTTCATGTGGGGGAAAACATGTCTTCCTTAGCTTCTTCAAAACTTTGCAAGTCCTTTCTTAAAGGTACCTTTCTACTTAGACCTCCAATTAAGGATCCCACTCCCCCCTGGGACCTTACCCTTGTGCTCCAGGTGTTAGTCTTCCCATCTTTTGAACTGGCAGCTTTGGTAGATTTACAGTATCTATTTTGGAAGACTGCTTTTTTGATGGCCATTCCTTCCTAAAGTAGTGTCAGATACAAATATTAACCAGACTGTTAATCTACCAGTGTTTTTCCCAAATTTCTAAAATAAGGGGGAATATAAACTGCACTTGTATGATGTTCATAGGCAATTGAGATTTTACTTGCACAGGACTAAACGATTTTGTAAAGCAGATCAATTTTTTGTTTCTTACTCAAGACCTTTCCTAGCGAAACCAATTTCTAAAGTGACTATTCCTCGTTGGATTTCCCAATGCATTATTCAATTGTATTCTTCTAG
This sequence comes from Protopterus annectens, assembly GCF_019279795.1. Classification (NCBI taxonomy): domain Eukaryota; kingdom Metazoa; phylum Chordata; order Ceratodontiformes; family Protopteridae; genus Protopterus; species Protopterus annectens. The sequence continues at coordinate 950,359,137 of NC_056746.1, read as the reverse complement.
AGGAATTTCCCCTCCAGGTCAGATAAAAGTGCATTCTACCAGGTCTATGGCTACTTCAGCTGCCTTTTGGTCTAGAGTGTCACTTGATGATATTTGTTCTGCAGCTACATAGTCCTCATCTCATACCTTCATTTCGCATTACAAGCTGGATATTGTGTCAAGGAACAGGGCATTCTTTGGTTCTGTTGTGCTCTGGAATATCCTTCCATGAGGGCCACCCAAGTGTTAAGTAGCTGGGGACTCTGTCCCACAGGTTAAAGATCAAATGAAGTCAACTACTTCAGATAAAGAATTTATGTACTCACCATAATGTTCCATCTGAGTAGTTGTACTTTATTTGTCTTCATCCTTTACCCCCTCCTTCTTCCGACCTTGTCACTTTGGTACTGCCAACCTACGAGTATGATCTACCCAGAATTGCCCATGGTCAATCTGGGAGTTTAGGGTTTTTCGGGTTGCCAGTAAGGATGGGGTCTTGTTGGGTTGAGTACGTGTTATGCAATTAGTAGCAAACTCAATCTGAAGGGAGAAAGGAGACGGGGGAATTATGGGTAAGGGGAAGAGTTGGGAGCTCAGATCAGTAGCTGGAAAATTCGGCCATGTCAGATCCGATTCAGATCCGATACCCACAGGTTGAAGACAAATGAAGTACACCTGCTCAGATGGAACGTTATGGTGAGTACATAACTTCTTTTTTCATACTATTACATTTGCTAATGTTTTTTGGAGCATGGAAAGTACCCTGAAGCTTTGGAAGCTGGCTGGCTGTTATATCCTTGGCAAGGTAGAACCCATATAGCTAAAGCTACTGCAGCAGGGATTATTTGAACATCTGTTGTTATAGCAAGTTTACTTATCAAACTGTAATTTTTCTCTTACTGAAATATTGCGGCTTACTGCGGTGGTGGTGCTGCGGTAGCGTTGTCGCCTCACAGTAAGACGTTCCCCGTTCGATTCTCAGCAAGAGCGTCTTCTGTGTGGAGACATGCGTGAATGGGCATACCTTCATTGAAGGTTGTGTGCCAGGGCCGGCAACTCGGCACATAAAAATCTTCTGCCAATCATTAGCGGACCGGAGTTCCGCTGTGGCGACCTCTAACCGGGAAAAGCCGAAAGACACAACAACTGAAATATTGTGGCTTAATATAACAGATAAGAACTTAGAAATATGCTGCATGTCATAATGCTTCTTAACAACTGTTTAATTTCTGAATAAAACTGCTTTAATGTTTTACTCATCAATAACAGTGGCTAATAGGAAAACTTGTAAATAGGCTGCAAAAGAAGTATTAATCTTTGTTGACTGCAAAATTCATTTGCATAAAATTCAATAAAAATATTTATGATTGTAAGGGATCTTAGTCAGGTCCAGGAATCAAGTCCAGAGAGGCATTAGAAACAAGTCTCTGTATCATCCATCTAAGCAATAATCTGTGAAAAAAAAATACAGTATTTATGCACTGGTTACAGTAACACTTTGATTTTCCAGGTATTAGAGAATAAAAATCTTTTTCTGAAATTAAAATGCAGGGCATTCAGAAACCTCAGTGGTGGATGGAGCTATTCATTTGTCCAGGCTGCTTGCTGAAGAGAGCAGCCAGTCTGCTATTCTCAGGAATGTAGCTAAATTGAAGAATTGGAAAAATAATAAAGTTTTATTATTGAAAAAAAAAGGAATGTAGCTAAATTAACTTGCAGGACATTCAAAACTGAATAATAACTGCCTATGAAGCAAGCAATTTATCCAGTGTTCTTGGGACTGTAGCTACAGGAATGGTGTAGCTGCTATCAGGGTTTACAAACATACAAAACCTAACTTCAGATAAAAGACAGAGAAAAAACAATACTACAATGAGCACCCAGAGAGTTAACAGCTCCCTCAGCCATCCAACGAAGTTGCTGTCTTAAATAGATGAGGATACTTGGAATTATAACAGTTAAAAATAGTCTCCTTTTATTTAGTTAATTTTGCTGACTGTAGTCAAAAAATATTTAAATAAAAAAAAGAAGAAACTTAATGGGTTACTAGACTGAACTTGAAACTTGGCAGATGCTAATGAGCTTTTGACCCTTTTTTAGGTAGTTGAAAGTGATACTGAATCTTAATGAAAGAAATTCAGCCTTGGCACTTTGAAAATTTCCTTTCCTTTTGTCATAAGGACAGAGTGTGTGTGTGTGTGTGTGTGTGTGTGTGTGTGTGTGTGTGTGTGTGTGTGTGTGTGTGTGTGTGTGTGTGTGTGTGTGTGTTTTTGTATGTGTGTGTGTGTGTGTGTGTGTGTGTGTGTGTGTGTGTGTGTGTGTGTGTGTGTGTGTGTGTGTGAGAGTTGGGGGTGCTCCACATTTGGAAGATTACAATCTAAAGCTGTGTAAAATGAAAGTTTTGGATGATGTGGTTACTACTGGTGGAATGGAATGACTGAATGTTACATTTATGCCTAATTACATGTATTACAGCAATGTACGTTTAAATTTTATCTATCTCAGCATTGTTTGCTCTGAGATTTACTGTAACCTCTACTGTTATTATCTGTTATATGCTGTACTTTTATTTTCAGTGTAATATATTCACCCAATCTTTTTCTGAGCATAAGTGTTGATCAGTGCATTATTACCCTGCAAACAAAGATAGATCAACAGTTAGATAGCTAGCTAGATTCCAACTTCTTTTCCCCACTTTTACATTTCATTTTTACATTTAATCATAGTTTCAGCTTATTTTCTGGTTAGGGTGTAAACTTGCTGAGGTCAGCAGTGGTTGATCTATGTCAGATAATAATTTGCTGATGTTTTTGAGGGGTGCACATTATTGGTTGGAGTTTTAGCTGCTTTTTTATTGTCTCTTTCATTTTATATCCTCATTTTAACTTTGATAGTTGGTGCTCCGTATTTGGCAAACAGAAGCACTTTCAGTTTTAATTTTTTTCTTAGGGACCACCATTAATTCCACTTTCCAGTTAGAGCTGTAGAAATCACAGAATAAAGCAATGGCACATCTTTTCACTTCAAAGCTGATCTAGTAGGCAATCTAGGCCAAAATATTTATTGCATACTGCATAGTGTTTTTGGTGTTTGAACCTAAAGTTACCTACGTCTGTTATTTTACCCTGAATTAGTAATTTAAGCCAGGAGCAGTAATTTAAACCAGGAGTGGAAACTCTATTATATTCTATTATTACCCCTTAACATCCATTAAACTGACCATCATCTAGACTAGAATAATTACTATCTTAGTGCTCAAACTTAATTTAATTTACATTTATTACTTTCCTTTGAACGTATACTTTACTCTTGGAGCTGAAACACTATTATATTTTCTTATTCTTCCTTAACACCCCTTCTGCCCTTGGTTGGAAATGGAAGGTCAGCCAGCTAGTCTTTGCTCTGTTGCCAGCATCATAGCATTTGCTGTACACAGACAATATAAAACTTGCCTAGTGCACACACACAATAGCCTTTTAATTAACTCTTCAGTGTCTGTTTGTGAGAGAAGCAAGTACCTAGCCAAGTTCAAGGCCACACTCTTACAACCAAACACATCCTGTGAGCATCCCTCATCTACACCACACTCAGCACATACCAATACTAAATTATTATATGCTGAGATAGTTAAAAAATCCTTGCCCAAGCCTCAGTGATCTAGTGGGAGCAAGGCCTAGTGTAAACCAAGCCCTGCAAAAATGATTAGTGATATATCTGGAAGTAACCGGGTGACAGTGCATATTATCTGTAAGCACCAGGCAATTTTTCCATTGCCGAAGTAAACCCATTTCACCAAAACAATCAACAAACACAGCTAGAAATGTATTAGTGATTGGTGACTCCATAGTTAGGCACACTGATTCCACACTCAGGAGGCTGGACCAAAGCAAGGTAACAGTGGGCTGTCTCTCAGGAGTCAGTAATGACTACGTTATAAGGGTCTTGAGGACCCCTAAACCAGACAACTATGATTATAACATGGTGGTGCTCCATGCTGATGTAAATGAACTGGTGTGCAAAATTCTGAGGCATGTGCAGAGAAACATGCCACAGCTCCTCATACATGTCACAAATGCTGAAAAGGCCCAAGTATTGAATGGAATCCTCCCATTTTGAAGAAAGATGCTGAAGTATAAAGAAAACATGATTGTCTTTAATAAATGATTAAACACCTAGTACCATTTTAGGGGGACTCAGTATGTGTCAGAATGCGATAAAATGCTTGACAACCATACTTGCTTTGTCAAGGATGGTTTGCACCTCTCATTACGTGGATTTTGCATACTGGCAAAACGTTTGCTGCCCTCATTGTGCCTTTTTTATGCAGAGTCAGGCTAATTAACTTCCAACCTAACTTCTCATGCAAACCAACCACTGGATCATATCAAGGTGACTTTATTTAGTCATAGAAGTCTAAACAACAACAAATGGCCAGACCTTGAGGCCCCCCAGCATGGATGTACATTTGGAATAGATCCATGTATGCGTTATTACAGAAACCTGGCTTAAGACCCCAGAGAACACTCCCTCAGTACCTGGGTTTTGTGCTTACCACTTGTTCAGAACTGAAGGAATCTCTGGTGGCATATCCAGATTTGTTCACAACCACATTACCTCAAAACAGATACCTAGAGGCCCACAAATGGAGCTTACTGAGATTCAAATCACACTTAATATGATCAGCTATCAGATTAGGGCAAGCTACTGGATCCCCCCGTATTTCCAGAAAATTGTATAACATTAGTAAATGATCTTGATGAATTCTCTTTGAGTAGGAGTGCTGTTATCCTAGATGATTTTAAATACCCAGTAATAAAGTGGAGGACCTATACCACCAATGTATGCTATGTGCAAAAATTCTATATTATAGATTTTATAAACAAGGGATTCCTGGACCAGATTGTTAAGAAACCCATTACAAGACAGAATATACTTGTCCTTTTCCTAATAACTTAGCATGTGTTTACCATCCCCAAGGTATCTCCCTCATACCTGAAACACGTAACCCTCTATCAAAATCTCCAAACTGTCAGATGCAAATATTTCAGAATTCAGGGACTTAAAATGTACAAGTATCCTACAAGTCCATGATGAAGCACCAAACTCCAGCATAACAGAATCATCCGAAATGATGATACCGAAAGTTTTATGCAAAGAGCTTCAACTCGCACCTGGACAGATGTGTTAACTTGTCAGTCCTAACTAGATCCAAGCAAATAGGAAAGTTTAAAAGCAAACCAGTGTGATGGTCCACAAGCATTAATAAACTATATCATAAAAAGGATAAAACTTCTTAACCTATATAGGAAAACAAATATCCACCATATTAAGGAGAACATCAAACAGCTAGAAAGAAACTGAAAAAGGACATCAGAAAAACAAAAGCATCCCATGAACTCAGACAAGCTATATAAGGTAAAGACATCTCTACATATCCTTCTTTACTTATGTCAGGAAAATGAGAAGAAATAACAACATTGCTCAGAGCTGATTCATGAAGGTACTACCTACTTCAGCCCAGTGTATATTACCAACACATTGATGACTTCATCAAAGAGACATCTGTTCTAAGCATAATTATCTCAGATGGAATCAGGCCATCAGCCATCATGAAAGAACATGTACTGAAGGTACTCTCCAAAACAAACCAGACCTCATCAATGGTGCCTGACAACATACTTGATTGCCTAATTAATAGCACTAAACATGCATTCTCAGTCTGTTTAACCTAGTAACTGACTTTGTCCCGCAGGTGTGTAGCACAGCTGTTGTGATGCCATTCCATAAGGTGTTGCCCCATCATTGATCATGGGAATTACAGACCTATCAGTCTAATGAGTCTTATAGGCAAAGCCATTGAATGTATAATAACTGATCTAATAAATTATGATATCAGAAGTCGTATCAGACTCAATCACCAGCAGTTTGGCTTTGTAAAGGGTAAGTCTTTTCTGGTGAATCTAGTGAATCTCTTTGACAGGGTTACTCAGTCTGTAGACTGTGGGCAGGCTGTTCTCACAGCCTACCATGACTTTGCTAAGGCATCTGATACCATACCATGTGCAAGTATAATAAAGAAGCTGAAGGAGCTCCAAACTGACCCATATTTGATTATATGGCTAGCCAAGAGGGTGAAGCAGGGGGCGCATTCTTAGAGAGCATAAAGATGACCAGTGAAGTTACCCAGGGATCTATGCTGGGACTTGTGCTCTTCGGTATCTTCTCAGATCTCTATATATCAAATGAGGATCTGTGGTTAACAAACTTCACGGATGATTGTAAGTTGGGAGTTGTTATCAAGTCCCTCTCTGACATATAGACACTCCAGCAAGAGCTTACACTTGTTGATAAAAATTACCCCAAACTCAGTGCTAAAGAATGCAATATTGTAGAATTCAGTAAGCAACCCCTAACACCAGCTTACAGTATAGACAACACATCACTTCAAAGTGAAAAGGTAATGAGAAACCTAGGTATCTGGGTGGATAGCTCTCAAATGTTTGACCATCACATTGTAACAGTGTTTAGAAAATAATTTATCTTGCACAGCTCTTAGAAAAAGGTATTTATTTATTTGTATTTGTTTTCCAGGGTAGAGCACTGATCTCCATTGATTTTTTTCACACTCAGCCCAGGAGTCTGGTTAAGTGACTTGCTCAGTGTTATACAATTAGGCAATGGTGGCTGGGAGAATAAAACCTCCCACCAATGGACCACAGGAAATAGCTCATTAACTGCTCCTTAATCCTCTAACTCAACTACTAGACTGTACTCAAACTGCCAGATAAATGTCCTCAAGATCAAACTGGGTTGGAGGATGCCTTGCATGCCAGACACAGGTCATCTCTTAATAGTCTTGTAGGATACTGAGTATAGTGACAGGGCTTTGAGTTAGTCCATGTAGGACATGTTGTTTAGGCCTTCTCTCCTTTTAGTAAGATATTTCTGTGGCCATTATAGTTGTTGCATGTGTCTGGACAGATACATATCAAAGGAGGCTTTGTTTTCAAAGACTGGCCTAATGAGCTCTGAGTAAAAGGGGACAATGACATCCCTAGATCTAGACACAATCCCTTTGTTTATAAGCTGTGCAATATAGAAGGACTTTCTTAACAATAGACACATTAGTCAAAAGTTAGGTCACTCTCCGCATACGTTCCTGAATCCCGAATGGATGGGTCAACTCTTAGGGGGTGTATTGTCAATGTCGTAGTTCCCTGGAGTAGATTACATCAATAAGGATATAATAATTAATTTTTTGGTATTTAGTTTTAGTCCATGATTTTAGCACCAGTTATCTATTTGAGACAAACCTTCCTGCAGGATGGCAAAGTCATTTGGGGATTCAATGACTGTTCCTAACTTGCAGTCATCTTCAAACATAGTCAGACAGAAACATTTGATATTGGCTTTTACTTCAGAAAAGAAGATGCCAAACAGGAGAGGTCCAAGCACAGACCCTGGGAGAAAAAAAAATTAAAATACTTTAGTTGTATAAAGCAAGATTCATGAAGAAGACAGTGATGATGGGAAAGATCAATGGTAAAATAAGGGGATGACAGAGGTTACAATGACAGCATTACTGAAGTAATGAATATGAATTTACAATAACTTAAGAATCAGTAGTTGACAGACATGCCTGATGGAAGGAGTTGTTGACATAAAGGCCAGCTATGATAAAGTTCTTGAGGACAGGAAGAGAGTGACTTGACTAAATGACTAAACAACAACAGCAACAAATTGTACACAGGGTAACACACCAACGTTTTATATTAAACCAATTACAGGAAAATGCCCAGTCTTTACCTGAAGAAGGAACAGAAGAAAATATGGACAACTGACATCTACCTCAAAGGGACAGTTTTGCATCTGTTGAGAAGTGCACATAATACAGTGCATGCTGCATCCAGAGTACCTGCTGGTGTCTCTGTGCTGCTGTGTTTGGCTCAATGCAGATTCTTACCCAGTAAATGTAAAGGTCCAGATGATGGATGGTGGTTGTCTTACAGATTCCTTTTTGGCATAGCAAGCAAAAGGCTGGCAAATATAGAATAAGTGGGGCACTAGAAGAGCAGTCAAAGAGCTTTTCTATGCATTCAGTCCTTCATACTCCAGAAATTTCTCAGCCAGCAAGGAATTATTTTAGAACATCTGAAGAAAGAAACAGAACAGATAGGGCTATCCCAATTTCAGTTTAAACTTATGGATAAATATGCATATCTGAGAAAGGAACAAGTGTTTGCCGCCTTCTTACACTTAGAATCAGCCTTTAATTACATCACTGTGGAGCACTATGGCAGAGTATGTACAGGCAAGGCTACTCTGAGAACTCAGTGTGTGTATAATTCAGACCAAAGTCTCCATAAAATGTTTCAGCTCTCCTTTTTATCTCTCTACTGCGAATTGTTTCTGCATTCTCTCTCCCCTACACATTCCTTTTTACCTCTCTACTGTGAATTGTTTCTGCATTCTCTCTCCCCTACACATTCCTTTTTATCTCTCTACTGTGAATTGTTTCTGCATTCTCTCTCCCCTACATGTTCCTTTTTACCTCTGTACTGTGAATTGTTTCTGCATTCTCTCCCCTACACATTCCTTTTTATCTCTCTACTGTGAATTGTTTCTGCATTCTCTCTCCCCTACACATTCCTTTTTATCTCTCTACTGTGAATTGTTTCTGCATTCTCTCTCCCCTACATGTTCCTTTTTACCTCTGTACTGTGAATTGTTTCTGCATTCTCTCTCCCCTACATGTTCCTTTTTATCTCTCTACTGTGAATTGTTTCTGCATTCTCTCTCCCCTACACATTCCTTTTTATCTCTCTACTGTGAATTGTTTCTGCATTCTCTCTCCCCTACACATTCCTTTTTATCTCTCTACTGTGAATTGTTTCTGCATTCTCTCTCCCCTACATGTTCCTTTTTACCTCTCTACTGTGAATTGTTTCTGCATTCTCTCTCCCCTACATGTGCCAACAGCGCTGCCAGTATCCTTACAGAACAATTCCTCTTTCTTCAAAACACCTACGCCTCCCTTATTACTAGATTGTTTAAAACAAACAAAACAGACTGGGTTACTACATAGCTCAAAGCCTTGAAACAACTCTGAGATGATGCATGGCAAACATGGAAAATAAGCCTTAATTTAGATAATAAAAAATACAACACAACATTGCATAACCTTATCAAACAAGCTGTTCAAAGGCACAAGAACAAAGTTCTTAACAACTTAACACAAACCTCCCCACAACACTCTCCTAAAAGATTCTGGCATGAAGTAAACAAATTCTAGGTAGATGGCTCCAAGCATAGAAGGTAGAGGGCTCCATGCACAATCCATAACACAACACTTTCTACACACTACACTAACTATATTCATTCTCAGTGAATTCCATAAAGAATTCAGCAGTATCCAAACCCTTCCAAATACCTCAGAATGCCCCCCCCCGTCAATATCAAGCCCTTCATGTTACTTTTCCCCTTTCTACTTTACAAAGACTTTGGACAAACAGACAATCCCCACCCCTCAGAGTAGACCCCTCTAAGCTCTACAGCTGGCTCATAGGTTCATAGGTGATTACTGGGTTGATGGCCCAGGCACCTTTTAAAGCCTAGGCATGCTATCTCAAATCTATCCAACAAGTTTTGATACCCAAGGGTTATTTTAAGGGGTTTATGTAGGATTAGACATGGTTGATCAAGCATTTATAGGCTGTCTCTGTCTACTAGACACATAGGTTCCAGACCAGAGGCAAATTTCCAATACCACATCCACTGGTCCCAGTTAAGAACCTTGCTTCACATGGATGGGAAGCCTGTTCCAGAGATGGGGTACTGTCTGAGATGCAAACCTGTCCCTCAGACATGTGCTATTTAAGTTGCAGATGTGGTTTAGGTCCCCAGATCATTTAATTCTGATGCTATTTGTTTTAAAGATCAGCAACTGATCCATCAGAGTGTGTAATCAGAGGATGCTTTGTAAGCCAGGCATAGATCACCTCTCAGCAGTGGATAGGAAGCAAAGTACATGGTTAGGGCTTTGAGACAGTCTACATAAGACATGTTGTTTACACCCTGTATTCTTTTTGCACCTGTCTGGTTAAGTATATTCAAAAGGGGGCATTGTACTCGATGATTGGTCTGATGAGGGATGAGTACAGTGGAACAATGACATCCTTGGACTTGGATGGCATATTCTTCCTTATAAGCTATGCAACAAAGAATGACTTCCTTACTACAATAGACACATGATGGTCAAAGGCTGGGTTACTGCCTCACTGTGTTCCCAAAACCCTGACCACTGGGTCTGCTGTGAGGGGTGTATTATCAATGTGGTATCTTCCAAGGTAACAGTCTTCCCAAAGGATACTATTATGCATTTCTTGGCATTGAGGTTTAGAGTGTGGCTCTGGCACCAATTATTAGTATGTGTCAAGTCTTCTTGGAGATCATTTGGGTCTTTGGGGAATTCTATAACTATTTCTAGTTTGCAATTGTCTGCAAACTTAATCAGCCAGAGGCCCTTGATGTTGGCCTTGACTTCTGACAAGTAAATGCCAAAAAACGGAGCTGCTCCAGCACTGAGCCTTAAGGGACTCCACTAGTTACTGACCTTTTCGTGAAGGTAGTCTTCCCTGTCTTAATTTCTTGGGTTCTATCTGTGAGCCAGCTGGCTATCCAGCATGTGACATAGGTAATTATACCTAATTGTATAAGTTTGTCTGCATTGCCTTAGTGGAGTATTGTATGAAATGCTTTAGCCAGGTCAGGTTGAATGCATCATTTTGCTCTTGTCCATTGCTTTGGTGACCTTCTCGAAGAAGTACAACAGGTTAAGTAGGTATGACCTGCCCTTGATGAAACCAAACTGGGTTGGATCCAGTGTCAGAAGGTTTCCTATGTCATTGTTTGTCATCTCCATGATAATTTCTTTCTATGGCTTTGCATATGAGACTAGATAGACTTATGGGTCTTAGTTACCCAAGTCTGTAGCTGGCACGCTTTTCTGCAGAGAGATTTCAGTTGTAGTCCTCCATTCACTTGGCATGAAGCTTGTCTGGAGGCTACGGTCAAGTAGTGATTCTAGTGGGCCTAGCAGGTCATGTTTCATGCTGTTAAGGAGGCATCATGGGATATTATCAGGGCCCATCAATGCAGTGTTCTTATCCCGTGAGAGTGCATTGAGGACTTGTTCCCTAGTGATATTTGGGGGAGTTATGGTTGAGGGTATTTCCTAAGGGGAGTCTAGGGAAGAAAGGGAACTCAGAGCTAAATTTGTCAGCCAGTAGATTTGATACAGCAGACATGGAATTACTTGCATGTACTCTATTTTTAACCATTTAAGTTTGTATTAGTCAAATTATGTTAAGAAATTATAAGACTGAACCACACAGTATTTATTCTGTTATAATTGACAAAATCTTTTCATTCAAACTTCTTTACTGACATGAAAATTCAGTCTTGGAAGACTATTTCTAGATACTGTTACTTCTGCTAGCAGGACTTGCTGTTTGCAGGTTCTGATTTGTAAGAAGCATTTTAAGTGTGCTTCCTTCTCAAAAGTGAGAATCGCAGAAGTATATCAGGAGAGTGGAATGGTGGCATTTTTAGAGGGTTCAGGCAAATTGGGACATTTGAGACTCTTGATAAAGAAACAATATTTAAACCTTGTAACAAGCATATGAGATGCATAAGCAGTTTTGTAAATGCATTGCTCGGTTACACAAACTGAATTACTCGAGGTGGCGTTATGTAATCAAACAATTCAATGCAGAGGCCAACAGTAGTACTGCAGAGTGGGTGGCACCAGTGGGTCACCTGATATATGTGTTTTATAGGTAAGAGGCCATATATTTGAAGGGTAGAATATTCTACATGTTCTAAAATAGGCCACCTGATATGTGTGTTTTATAGGTAAGAGGCCAACTATTTAAAGGGTAGAATATTCTACATGTTCTAAAAACATGACAAGTTGTTGTGTCTTTTGGCTTTTCCCGGTTAGGGGTCGCGACAGCGGAACTCCGGTTCGCTAATGATTGGCAGTAGATTTTTACGTGCCGAGTTGCCAGCTCTGATGCACAACCTTCAACGAAGGTATGCCCATTCATGCATGTCTCCACACAGAAGACGCTCTAGCTGAGAATCCAACAGGACAACGTCTTAACTCTGAGGTGACACCGTTACTGCAGCACCACCACCGCAAATGTAAATGAATGGCATTTGGTCATACATTGAGGAAGGTACTTATTTTACAGTCTCTGATATGAAATAGCCACCCCCTGGCCCTTTTGCATAGTGGGTGGCACCACTAGGCCACCTAAGATGGTGAACAGTCTCTGCTTAGTAGAACAGATCTGCAAATGTCCATTCTATATACAGTAGCTCAGGCATTTCTTTTTATCAGCAGAGCTGTATACCATTCTATATAGCAGTGACATACCTTTATGCCAGCAGAGCTATACTGTAATTCATGTAGGTTCTTCTACAGAGAACACTCATTGGCAGATCTATTCCTTGTAGAAACTTCCACTACACCCCTGTATTTCTTTTTTTTATGTAGTCATTCATGTAAGTGGACTGAATCACAAAGGTTCATTTTCAACCACTACAGTATTGTGGCTGGATATGTAATGTAGGGTAGACATTAAAAGAAACATAATTCAAATTCAGGCCATTATATTTTCACTATAGATACAGAGCAACAAAAACAGAATGAATAATATGGGGCATAAATTTGCCTCAAAAGGACAATAGCAAAATATTATGGTCATTTCTGCACATTAGTGTCATGATGCAATTTCTTCATTAGTTCTTAACATACAGTTTCTTTTTAGGAAGTGGAAATGAACAAAGATGTATTTGTAGTAGCTAAGGAGAATGTTTTGGTCTTGGAACTTTTAAGTGTTAGCAGGTAGTTAGCCTGAGATGAGCAAGGGCAAATAGATGAAGTGTATTATAAGTGAAAGGTTAAGTATTCGAGGGGCAGACTATTCTGGCTATACTAAAAACATGACAAGTAGTTATTGTAAATAATGACATTTAAAATTGGATTTAAAAGTGGGTAGGTGGTTTAGTGTAATGAAGTATGAAACAGCCCAGTCAGTGATTAGTAGCCAAGTCCAAGTGGTAGTGGTGTTGGTGGTGGTGGTGGGGGAGATTAGTGCGTATTGAGTTATGAAGGATGTGAGGATTAGTTTAGGGTGTGTCTGCTGACTAAGTCTAATAGTTAAGGATGGGCAATGCAATGTACGTGCCATCAGCTGTCATGCCTCTCTCATCCAATAAGTTGACGATTCAGCTCTTATCTCTACTGCTAACTCTATAACTACTCTACAGCTCATCACCCAGGAAACATTTACTTCCCCCTGAGACCTGGCTTACCTACTCTCAGCTCTTACTAAAATCCCCAAAAAAAAAAAAATAATAAATCAATGCTTTTCACCCTCAAAACTTACACTGATGATAAGTCTTCTTTCTTTGCTAGGCATAGTTATAGATGATTAGCTTAAATTTGACATTTACATACAAAAGGTTATAAAAAGAACTCAATATAAACTATGTGTACTCTATAGATCTACAGCTGCGGTGGTGCAGCTGTAGCGTTGTTGCCTCACAGCAAGAGGTTATCCCGTTTGATTCTCAGTGCGGGGAGTGCCTTCTGTGTGGAGTCTGCATGTCCTCCCCGCTGTTGGGTGGCATTTGAAAGACATGCATAAATGGGCATGTGCCTTCATTGAAGGTTGGACGTCAAGCTGGCACCTTGGTGTTCATGAAAATCTACTGCAAATCATTAGCAGACTGGAGTTCCGCTGTGGTGACCCCTAACCGGGAAAAGCCGAAAGACAAACAACAACAACTCTATAGATCTTCAACTTCCTCACTAAACACTCACCACAGCTTACCGCTACTGCTTGCCTCCAGTCTAGTCTAGTCTATGCCTTTCCAATCCTTACAAATCTCAACATAACTCAACTAAAAAAATAGAACATTATTACAAGATTACTGAATTTGCTTGCAAGATGCAACATACAACTCAGAGCAAAGCTCTAGAAGTCCATTTCTATTGACAGCTGTCAAACAACTATTTCCTCCTGTAAAGCCAAACTATCTCCTCAAATCTTGGCATTGCTCTTGCTCACTTGGATGACATAATCTTTCTCCTTGCGCCTATCACTATCCAACACTACAGTGTATCCCTTTAAACCATTGCACTGTCTTCCTACCTGTAAAATCTATCCTTAACCTGTCCTCATCTTTCTACCTGTCCTACTTCTCTAAACCACTCTACTCAGTTACACTTTCTTCACCTCTCTCTCCTGTTCATCCGACCCACCTACATTATTTTTTGTTACTGTTATAATTTCAAATATTCAATGCGCTATATTTATTTTTGTTGTTATGCTTTCAAGCTTTAATTGTATTGCTGTTATTGCCTTTGTTATTGTTTTCAATGTATTTAAATATTAATTCCTCTTACTGGAGCTTTACTCCCCAGGACTCTGAAATTGGTCTTGCATTGCCCAGTCAGATTATTCTGCTAACCAAATGAAAATAAGTAACTAAATAACTAAAACTATTTTTTTATGGGTATCTATGGAGAGGGGAGCTCAGCACAGCTTTCCAGGAGTAAACCGGGGCAGCTATAAGTTTTTGTTTACTGAATGTAAGGGTATGGGCTTTGAGAGGATGATTTGGACTGTGTGAGGGTGGAGGCCTTTCGTGACTTGCTGATCGGAAGTGATTTGGTCAGCAAGTCCTGCACCTACTAGAGGAGGCCTTGAAAGGATTGCAGGCACCTTTCCACTACCCACTCATCTGCTGCATCAACTAGGTCCTGAAACTTGTGATGTAGGCAGCTTACCAGGCTGCCATGCATTTGTGTCCCAGTGGCTCCAGCCCTATGAAGGGTAGGCAGAGGGGTAATGAGTGGTCCCTCACCTAAGATAAAGAAGGCTGAGCCACCCCTAGCATCTCATCTCCAGACCTGTGGAAGAAATAACATGAAAGGGAGAGGGGGAAAAAAGGAAAGAAAGAGAAATATGGAAACAAGAATGACTCATACGTGCTTTGAAAACACACCATTTTATTTAGGTTTACTACTGAAACCTTGAAACTGCATTCATCGACCGGACTCAACTTCGAACAAAAATCTGGAAACCGCAACAGCAAACAAGCAGCAAACTCGAAACTGAATACTTTGACTCCCGTAGTTCTATGTATTCGACATACCAAGAAGTGATGTCAGTCACCCAAGGTATACACCGTCATGTACTGTAACACTCTTGAGTTAACAGCACATCAATTTTACTATTTTGTAGGGGGGAAGGCCCCTCTGCATCCCCCATATGTGTGCCCCCACACCCACTGCAAATTATATATACCAACTCTGAGATCACACTACAGTAAGGAAATGGGTTAATTCCCTGTTTCCCACTGAACCTCAATCTCCACTCAAAATTCCAAACTCAAATACTCGAACTACACTACCTTTTTGATGTGGTGTAGTCGATGTAGTTGGGTTCGCAAAACTGGCCATTGGAAAACTGCAGTTCAACATTGTGACTGTC
Organism: Protopterus annectens; assembly: GCF_019279795.1. Taxonomy (NCBI): domain Eukaryota; kingdom Metazoa; phylum Chordata; order Ceratodontiformes; family Protopteridae; genus Protopterus; species Protopterus annectens. The sequence continues at coordinate 950,343,592 of NC_056746.1, read as the reverse complement.
GACTAACTGCAGTTCGCAAAAGTGATTGCAGACCTTTTATTTAATGAAATGAATAAACATTTAATTATTTAATTTTGAAGCTGCTACTAACTGTCGTGTTACTACTGACTACATTCTTTGAGAAAGTATTGTTGGTACTTGACATTAATGCTTCTTAAGTTATGAATATGAATTACTACTGTACCACTTTAAGGATTAGTAATGTCAATATCTATGAATGCTTTATTATATCATATCTTTTCAGTGTAATACCTTATTGGAATATGTTAACAATCATCAGTTTAGACTACAGAACAATAAGTGCAGGAATTAAATCATATTTGTATAATACTTTTCATATGCTTTTTACTTATGAGCATTCTGCATCCGTCTCGCTAACCTCCTCTGCTCCTGCCTTCTGTTATACTCTTTCCTCCTCAGCTGTGGATACATATGTAAAAAAATCAAAGTTGTTGACCTCTGTCATATGTGTGAGCATTTTTTATTTCTGATTTCTAGGATAATTTTGTATCTGATTCCACATTTTGCATGCCTAATTTAAGGAAGTAGCGAACTGTGTTTTGCAAAGTGGGACTGGGACTTGCTGGGCTATTGAGAGGTTCCAGCACAGTTGAGAACTCTGATCATTCCTTGACAATCTTCCGTTTTTCTTTCTGACAAAATGGTGCTTAGCTTCAACATATTATTGCAGCCTGTAATCAATATTCCCCAGCTGATACATTCAGGGACACCAACGTGTCTAATGATAGGTGCTGGTGGATTAGCTATTGATGTATTGATCTTAATGGCAAAGCTAGCAGATAGTCAGTTTCAGGAAGGAAGGGCACATTCCTGAAAACTCTGCTAACTTTAACAATAGTTTAAACTGAGCAGTCTAATCTGCAGTATTCAAATCAATATTTATCTGTGTTTATGCGACTATCTCCATTAATTTGGAGTTATTCATAAATAATTAATTCACTCAGCACTGAGTATGTAATAAGAGAGACATAAACCTAGAGTACACAGACTACATGATTACTGCTCACCTCCCCACCCTTATTCTGCCATGGGTACGGTGTCACCCATTTCAAAGAACAGGAAACTTCTGGAAATTACCAAAAACATTATCAATATGTGCATAGATGGTTTTCCTAAATTATTTGTACTCTAAAGCTCAGTATCTGCTATGACTAAGCAGAAAACGTTATGAAAGGATTCAAGCATACTTTATTTCAGTGGTAAACAAATGCAGTAAATAAACATTCTGTGTAAGTTTGGCAGGTATGCCTGTGACATACCATCAACAGTAAAAAAAAAACATTAAACATTGCATTTCTTTAGTTAGGATTTTGCCTTTCCATTGAGTTTGAAATTTGTACATGCCCATGTCACGCAAAAATAGGCACAGATGTGTGTTTGTATATATATATATATATATATATATATATATATATATATATATGGTTACCTGACAAAAGATCGTGCATGCGAAATATTGAACACCATATGGTCAGTCGATATTTCACATTTTCACATGATCGATCACTGTAAATTAATAAAAAAAAAAAGAAACAACAAACACGAAGACGTTATTCCACCCACACCCCCCTACTTAAATATACCAACTCTGAGATTGCAAGACACCAACAATACAGCGCGGAATGATAATTATTCCTATTCCCTGCTGTAGCGTGATCTCAGAGTTGATATATTTAAGTAGGGGGGGTGTGGGGGGCACAGGGGGGCTTGCCCCTCTGCAATAACGTCTTTGTGTTTGTTGTTTCTTTTTTTTTTTTTTTTTTTTTATTAGTTTACAGTGATCGATCATGTGAAATATCAACCATATGGTCTTGACCATATGGTGTTCGATATTTCACATGCTCGATCTTTTGATAGGTAACTATATATATATATATATATATATATATATATATATATGTATATATATATATATATATATATATATATATATATATATATATATATATATATATATATATATATATATATATATATATATATATATATATATATTTGTGTGTATATATATATATATATAATATATATATATATATATATATATATATATATATATATATATATATATATATATATATATATATAGTGCATCCGCAGTGGTGCAGCAGTAGCATTGTTGCCTCACAGCAAGAGGTTCTCCCGTTCAATTCTCGGCTGGAGTGCAGGGAGTGCCTTCTGTGTGGAGTCTGCTTGTCCTCCCTGTGGTTGGGTGGGCTTTCAAAAGACATGTGTTAATGAGTGTGCCTTCATTGAAGGGTGAACGTTGAGCTGGCACATCGACGTTCATGAAAATCTACTGCCAATCATTAGCGGACCGGAGTTCCGCTGTGGCGACCCCTAACCGAAAAGCGAAGACAACATATATATATATATATATATATATATATATATATATATATATATATATATATATATATATAAATATATATATATATATATATATATGTATATATATATATATATATATATATATATATATATATATATATATGTATATGTGTATATATATATATATATATATATATGTATATGGTTTTCTGATAAGTGGTGGAAAGTTCAATTTGTTAACCAAAAAAAAAAAATCCATTACAGCAGACTGAAAATTAGCTTATGACATGTACTGGCTTTTTTCTGCATGAGATCATTCTTCTTTCCTGACTGTAGTGTGATCTTGCAGCTGGTGTGTGTGTGTGTGTGTGTGTGTGTGTGTGTGTGTGTGTGTGTGTGTGTGTGTGTTGTAATGGTGTTTGCAAGTGTTGTGAGTTTGAATTTCACGGTTTTGCAGTTTCGGGATTTAGGGCTTCGTGATTGTGTAGTTTTGGGTATTTGGATTTTCTACTTTATAGGCTCAAGATTCTGTAATTTGAGATTTCAGAAGTTTGATCTTATAAAGTGAATCTATATATATATATATATATATATATATATATATATATATATGCTTGTCTTACAAATGTAAGAAAACTATATGTTATGTGCATATTGAACTACTGGTGCAAAAGTGTGTGTTGAACAGGGCTTGTACAGTACTGAACTTTAAGGATGTGTCCACAGTTTACCCTACTGGAAAAGAGCAGACATGTATATAAACTATATATCTGTGCAAATGTATGTTTTAATAGCAGAAGCTGGAACATACAGAGATAACTTACAAAACTTCAAGAAAGTACATTGAAAATAATGGGTTTTACAATTGTGTTATCTCTCAGTTTCAGTTCAGCAGCAGACACAATGTCTAGAGCTAGAAGTTTTTGTATTGTTTTGAAAAGGAAATAATTACTAGGTTTCAAATGTAAAAGTGTTTTATTGTTTTACAACTTCCAAGTTCTGCAAACTTCTGAGAGATGCGTACTTCTCACACAGAGATGTGAAAATTATGTTAGTATCTGTTTAGCCTGGGAACTGAAGTCAGGTGCAAAGAGTGATGTCATCCAAGCTAACCCAGCAGTAATGTTTATTATTAATTTAAGAACTCTCTCAGAGAGAGTCTGTGCATTTTGTACTTTGTCTTTGACTTGGAAACATCCATCACCATCATCTGCACTTGCCTTGCTAATAGTAAGTAATTAGAGTACAGTCAATTCTCTTAGATATACATAAGAATATAGTAAAGATTAGTTTAGATGTTTTCTGTATTTATTTGAGATTGTCCTGCAATGTTGTTTCAAAATATTTCCTGTGATTTTGATCTCTGAAGTCACTGTGTTGAGTTATTGAATATTGTCTTGTTATTTTATTATTTATTATTAAATATATTTAAACCTATATTTATGGCTGATATTTGTGAGACATATTTAAGCTCTGTGAGTACTTGCATATGTATTTGGTGACACTGTACCATTTGGATTAATACCAACATTACACAGTAGGATTGGACACCCTTTATAAGGGCCTTGTAGTAGCTGATAAGTAAGGGTGGTTGGTGGCAGCTAGTACTATCTTATAGTCTGGGCAGAAGGGGGGCATAGCTAGTAAACCTGTGCCAGCCTTTCTCAGGTGTATGTGTGTGTGTGTGTGTGTGTGTGTGTGTGTGTGTGTGTGTGTGTGTGTGTGTGTGTGTGTGTATGCGTGTTTGTGTTTGTATATCAATCAAATCTCAAAGTATGTGTGTGTGTCAGCTACTTGGGCAGGGACACAAAGCACTGGTTGGACAGAGAGGGTTCTGGAGGTCTTAGCTTGGCCACTTGGCTGAGATCTTAACCCTATAACTGTGCCAGTTGGGAGTCTTATTAGGGATCTGGAGAAAGAGGGAGAAACCAACCCCAGACTGACTGTGATCTGTGTGTGCTCTTAAGGGAAACTGTACTTTACTGTGTATGTACTTGTAATCCTCCCATTGTGTATGTCCCTCACTGTTGCCAGTTGTGAGGATTGAGGCTCCTTGATTACTGGGCCACTGCAGGGGTGTCACATTATGAAAGAAGTATAAATGGTGAACTCTTCACAAACTATTTTTTATAGTGGTAGTATTCTTTACGTTCTAGGTCTTAAACTGAATTTTATAAGTCATAGCAAACACAGTAAATATTAAATTTGTAATGTTTTTGTAAACAACTTACAATATCTCAGCAACCACTCAAGTTATACACATACTGTAAGCAGTATTTTTATTACTCTAGCTGAGAGCTTTCATATGAGGCTAAGGAGTTCTGTCTGTGTTACTTGGTTGTTGAGCTGTTTAGAAAAATGTGAAAATTATATCTATATAAATTAATAGCATAAAAAACAACAGTTGATATCTATTTAGCTGCACTAGACAGAGGTCAAGTATTAATGTAGTTGAGTTTGTTATTGTGTAAGCCTTAAGATAAAATATTTTAAAACCTTGTACATAGCATGGTTGTGGAATTACTGATGTAAATATGAATAAGGAATATTTGATGCCTAGAGGTGTCTGTAGGATTTAACTGTAGATGCACCTGGAGACATCACTTGGATGTAATGAGTTAGTGTGGAGTTATTCAGATGACTTTTACTTCTGTAGAGACCGTGCATATTGACCTATCATATATTATCTAGTACTAACTACTGGACTATCTTCTCAATATACAGCATCTATCATTAGTGTCTTATTCCAACTCAGTTCTCCACTCTGTTATCTGCACTTCTCCTCCCTACAATCCCTTCACCTCTTCTCCCTACTACAGCTTCTTGTCTATTGTTAAGATACCCTGTGTGATTAACTTCTCCCCTTTACCAACAACTCATACTCATACGTTTGCCATTGGTATCTCATGCCCTAACCCTCACAGAGTTATGCTGTTTCCTATCTTAAGTCTTACTAAATACTAGTTTGCAGGAAATGTATAGAGTCATGCTTTCTGTGAAAAATGCTATAGCTAGTACACCTTAGCCTACATGTAATAATACCCCTGTACTGCAGACAAGTGCTATATCTACATGCTCTCTAAAACAAATGCTAAATGTATAACTCCACAGTCTAATGTAACATCACCTGGTTTGAATAATTATTAGACTTACACTGTCATGGTAGGATCTATCAAGTTCTGCCCTGCTGATCCTGTACATAACTGTATATAGCACTCAGTCATTAGACTGCTGTGTCTATAATTGTCTATTCTGTACACAGAAATACATAGCTTGTTTTAAAAATCCAGTGTTCCATTTGCTCTGATGGTATAAAACAAGTGTGGCTCTGCTGTTGCATTACATATATAATTGTATATAACACTCATCATGTAAAAGCTTTATCTATAATTGCCTTTGTTGAATATAATACTTTCTAGCTTTGATTATAAATCTAGTTGTTTCTATTGTAGTTTATCTGTGGAGATTTTGTCCTAGGACCTCCAATGAAAAGTGACTTCTGCCCAGTTGGACTTTCCTGGGAAACAGAAAACAAACAAAAAAAAAACAAATAAATAGATAAATAAAACTTCATTTCAAAATGTCTCTAATGAACTAAACTACACATGAAGTGCTAAAGTGTTTCTGGAAATGCATTACAGACATCAGAAAATGAATGCTGACAAGGAAGATGACTTTCCCTATCATCTTGCATCCAGGGTTGCTATCCTCTTTGGAATCGAGAGTCTGGATGTGTGAGTGTGTGAGTTGTGCATGTGTGTGTGTGTGTGTGTGTGTGTGTGTGTGTGCAGTTGTGTTTGGGGCGTAGATATCCAAGAATGTACATCTATGAGACTATGAGAATGGCTGAGTGAATGTGTATATCTGAATGGAAAGTATTTTATCAACAGAACGTGTGTGAATGTGTGTTTCAGTGTGCATGTGGCTAAACTGGTGAATACTTACATGACTGTGAATGACTGTTGGAGTTGGGGTTGTTTGTTGAGGGAAGTGTGTGTGGAGGATGTCTGTGAGTGTATGTATATGTGTGTGTGTGTGTGTGTGTGTGTGTGTGTGTGTGTGTGTGTGTGTGTGTGTGTGTGTGTGTGTATGTGTAGGTGAGAGGATGAGTGTGTTTATATAGTTGTCTGAGCAAATGTGTGTGTGCATATGTGCATCTGTGTGTGAACGCTTGCGCATGTGTATACGTGTGCATGTGTGAGTGTGCATGTGTGTAGTATGTGTGTATATGTGTATGTGTGGTGTCTGTATGTAAATATGGTGATGTCGTTGCTAACATGATGCATGGGCCACTATGCAGAATACCACTGCCATCACTTTTGCCAGCATTGACTAGTGTGTGATTCAGAGACATGTTATTAAGACAATAATGAGGTCTTTCTCACTGTAGCCATAGCTGTCTCTGAATTACATTTTTCTTACCATTACTATAATTGACCAACATATAGCAGGCAATTACCACGAGCAATGAGCCTTTTTCTGAATTGCAGGGCAAGGAATTGCCATTTTTTTCTCTTAAACATTCATTTGACCTGATGCCATCAATCATTTGCAAGAGAGTCAGTTATGGAAATATGAACATATTTCATATTTGAATAATAATTGACGCTGTTTAATATTTGCATTGTTGTGCATCTTAGATTGGCAATCTGAATGTCACTGTTGTGTTTTTTCAATCCTGACTATTCACACATTATATTTTCACAGCAACCAACAAACAATTGTAGTGTTTTTGCATACCTCTCAATGTCTTAGAGCAAGAAATCTGGACAAAGCCATAAATAACTGGGGGACAAAGGCCCAAAAATAGGGACACTTTTTAAATACTGCTCTTACAAACTCGGAAAGTTGATAGAATAACAGGTTTTGCAGTAGCACAGATTTTCTGAAGGGTATCAAGTCTGAAATTCAAATGTCTGTCATTATTTTCTGACTTAAACCCTGAGTAATTTGCCAATGATTTGCTAGAAAGCAACAGTCATACGAGAAATGAACAAAAATATGAGGCAAAAATCTGGATATTCTGCAAAAATCTGTACAGTTGAGAGGTATGTCTCTGTTGCACTGATTTATGTACTAGCAGCTTAACTGGCATTTTTTTCTTCTACCTGAATTTTCATGTTATGTCTTCCCCTAATCTATGTCAATCATTTATGGAACTGTGTAAGAAAAAATGAAAATGTTACAGAACTTTTTAAACTGATAACCAACTGTTACTATATGCATTGTGGTGCAGCCTTATACTAGTAATCTAGCAGGCTTTTTGTTTTCTCCCACTCTAACTTTTCACATAATGTGTGTCAGTAATTTGAAGCTCACTACTTTTCTTGATAAAAACTATGAAAATGTGCATATTTTTATAACTAATTTATTAATGTTTCTATATAGGGAAAGCTACATGCATTGTCATTGTTATTTGTGTTCCTCTATTTTGACTTTTCATATGTTGCTTGACAATACTTTGTAACTCACTTAAGAAAATATGAAGGAACATTTTCACAACAGCTGACAAACAATTCACTGTGCACATGTGGAGCCAAGTATTTTTTGTAGCTTTAGTCTTAGCTAATGGTTTATTTTCCAGTGGTTAATATTTGCTATATGTTTTGAAAACACAGTTATAAATAATGTGGTTACTAGTTAGACTATTCCAAATCTCATTAGTAACCACAAGGGTGGGCCTTCCTTTTGCCAGTTTCACATGTAGCATATAAAGAAAGCTAAAGCTGCAATGCCATACCAAAAGTAGGTCAACACACATTCTTCACTGTATTCAAAATACCATATGCACAGACATGCAAGCCAACTCCTTGAATTATTTTAATTATCTGTAGAAAAAAATGACTGATCTCTCTTGGTACTAGGAAAAATGCACTCAGTTGTGTTGTAGCTGAAATATGCTGCCTCACCCTACTGTTTACCTCCCCCAACAGTTCATCTTCACTCGACACCATCAGAGAATAGCAAACCTATCACATAGATGTTCTTTCTTTGTTATTTACACATTCATTAAAACATCAGAGGCTTACAGCAGTTTCCCAACTTTCACTTACCAGGAACTGCAACTCAGTGAATACATTTATCAAACTGTACTTTTTTATTAATTAACACTTAGTATTAATAACATGAAATAAGGATATTGTGGGAACGTCACCTCTCCAAACCTTTTATTTGTTATACACAATAAGAATCATGTCTTGCATAATCTGAGATAACTGCAAGTTACCACAACATGTTATAAATACAACCATAGACCATATAAAAAGAACCCAAGGAAACAACTACCCACTTACTGATTTGAAAGGCAAAGACTGTATAAAATTAGTTTTGATGATATTTCCCTAGACCAATTAGACCAATAAGTATTTATATAATAGAAAACAGTATTCTATTTCGTAAACATCATTTGCTTGCAGTTTGCATGATTTAATCTTGAAACTCTTTTGTTGCATCTTTTGGCTTTTCCCGGTTAGGGGTCGCCACAGCAGAACTCCGGTCCGCTAATGATTGGCAGCAGATTTTTATGTGCCGAGTTGCCAGCTCAGATGCACAACCTTCAACGAAGGTACGCCCATTCACGCATGTCTCTACACAGAAGACGCTCTAGCTGAGAATCGAACAGGACAACATCTTACTGTGAGGCGACAACGCTACCGCACCACCACCGCAGTACAATCTTGTTAAGCCCTGTAAAAGTGGTTTCCCTAACAAACTGTATGGATACCAAATATCTGAAAACCTGATATTTTACCAGCAGAAAACCCTGTAAAAGTGAACTGATATATACCATGATCCTCAGCTGAATTATGTCTAGAAAATATACCGGTTTATAAACATTTCTAAGTCTTATTTTGTATATTTTAATTTGTAAATGTAACTGCTGAAAAGATCTGAATGATCAGAAGAAAATTTAGCAGATCTGATATTACTTTTAGTTCCTAAAATAATGTACTAACTACTACAAATTCACTGTAAAAGTCCAGGAGATAAGAAATGGATGTTTTTTTCTGAAACTGAACCAATCACTACATATTACACAAAAGTTGGAATATATTTATTTGGGGCAACTTCATAACACTGAAATTTCATAATGTTGAATTTCAAAACAATGAGACCAAAACATCAAAAATTAAAAACACTGAAAACCCAAAACATTGAAAACTCAGAACATTGAAAGTGTGCTTCGTAACATTGAAAACTACATTGCACAAATAAATAAGATCTCCTCCACCTACAACAACACCTAATTAACAAACACACTTTCTACTATGTTTCTGCATGGGGGCAAGCACCCCTGCACCCTCCCCCCCATGTGTTGGGGCTCTGCCCCCCACACCCCCTGTAAATTAAATATACCAACTCCAACAGTGCACTACAGTGGAAAAAAGTTAATTTTCTAACATCAGTGTCTAGTTAACTTTTTTCCACTGTAGTGCGATCTCGGAGTTGGTATGTTTAATTTACGGGGGAATGTGCAGGGTGGCTTTCCCCCCTGCAGAAATATAGTAGAAAGTGTGTTTGTTAGTTAGGTGTTGTTATAGGTGGATAGGGTGTTATTTACATATGCATTGTAGTTTTCAATGTTATGAAGCACACTTTCAATGTTTTGATTTTTCAATGTTTTGGATTTTCAGTGTTTTGGGATTTAGATGTTTTGGTCTCAATGTTATGAAATTCAACGTTCTGAAATTTCAATGTTATGAAGTAGACTCATTTATATATATATATATATATATATATATATATATATATATATATATATATATATATATACATATATATATATAATTTATTTATTATTTTATTCATTTTACATTTGTTGATCGGGAAAGTCCAACTGGATGCATGTCCGTTTTCAGTGCAGGCCCGGGGAGAGAAGTTCCACAGTTAAATTTTAAGGAAAATCTAAGGTGTATACAGAAGCATTCAAATTTACATAGTACCAAACGTAACACTGACTAGTAACATAGCATTGAAGCGTAAGATTTAATATATTTATTTAGCTTGAACACATCTTTTACAGTTTTAGGTTGAGGCATTACATAATGGTGAACATTGTGTTGCATTTTTTGCTTTATACAGTTGACTTGTGAGCAAGCTGGGTCTATATTAGAAAGCAAAGTAACTTAGAGAGAACGCTTTTTCGTCATGTAAAGCCTGAAGTCTGAAAAGAGCAACATTATGGAACAGTGATTTTTTTCAGGGAAAAAAATCACTGTGCCGTTCTCGGGACTTTGCTGTTTTCTCCATTGTGGTGCGATCTCGTAGTTGGTATATTTAAGTAAGGGAAGGTCTGGGGGGCAAAGTTTATTTTATCTTTATAATTTTTTTTTTTGGAACAGCAATTTTTTTCCACTGGGAAAAAAATCAGTGTTCTGTAACTTTGCTCTTTTCAGACTTCAGGTTTTATGTGTCAACGAAAGAGTGTTCACTCTTAAGTCGCTTCGCTCTTCTAATACAGACCCAGCAAGTTAGCCACAGTAGCGAGTATAGCAACAAAGAAAGCAAAGATTAGACATAGTAGAGAGTATAGTAGCAGGAGAAGAGAAAGAGAGATGGGAAACTGAGTAAGGTTAAGTAAGAAAAGCAGGAGGAGTAAGTAGCTTAAGGATAGAGTAAGAGTAGCGGTGTAAAGAGAAAAGTGTAGTGGATACATAACAGAATGTCCTAGCAGTGACATATGGGTATTGACTAAGGGGTTAGAATGAGAGGTGAAACTGGAAGGAAGCTAGATAAGTTGCATTCTTTTGATGATGAAGCTGAAGTCAAAGGGCAAGAGTAAGAGGAGAGGGTGGGGGGGTTAGCCAGGTGGGGAACATGTGCTTATCAAAGTGTGCTTCAGGTGTTCTTTATATCACAAAACAAAATATTGTCAGCCTAGCTATCTGGAATTTTGTAAATAATTATATGTCATTTGTAAATATTAATATGATTTATGTAGAAGTGTGACAGAGGGAGATACTGCCAGCACAGCTCTCTGGAAATTTGTAAATGATTATATAACAGTTGTGTATGTCAACATGAGTCATAAGCTTGTGTTACAAATGTATTAGAACTGTATGTTATGTGTATATCAAACTGCTGGCACAGAAGTGTGTGTGTGAAAAGGGTTTGTGCAAAACTGAGCTTAAAGATGTATCTGCAGTGTACCTACTGGAAAAATACAGAAATGTATATAGGCTCATAGGTTCATAGAGTAGTACTAGGCTAACTGCCCTTGCGAGCCACTTTAAGCCTAGCCAATTATCCTCTGTGAGATTCAAACCATGTACTTTGTGTTTGTAAGGCAAACACCTTAGCCATTAGGCCACCCTCCCAACTTAAAAGGGATGTTTCTTTCATACACACACATTCAAACCCCTACCTAACTATGTTATGACACTACAGATGAGCTATTCTTATAACTTTGTAAATGTATATGTTTTAACAGTGGAAACTATAATATAAAGGGTTAACTTGCCAAACTTCAAGAAAATATTTGAAATTATTTTTTTTATAACTGCACCATAAAAGATGGTTCAATGCAGCAAGGAGACATGATGTCTAAAACTAGGGAGCCTTCTGACATTGTTTCGTAAGTGTTTTATTGTTTTATGTCTTGTAGCAGCTTCAAAGATCTGAGGGATATGTATGTTTCAGAGGGAGATGCTAAATGCTGGCAGTTTCTAGCAATGGGGGTTTTCACCTGGGATAGTCAGATGACAAAAGTGATGTCATCCTACAAGTATCCCAACAGCAATATTTGCGATATTAATTTAAGAACTGCCTTAAAGAGACAGTGCATATTATATTTGTCTTGGAACTGACAGCATCAGTTGGGAAAAACCCACTCACCACTTCTGTCTTGCTTGCTCTGTAAATAAGTTAACTATGGTACAGGAATTTCTTTTATATTTAGTAAGCAATATTGTAATTGTTAGTTTATATGTTTTCTTTATTTATTTGAGACTGTCCTGCAATGCTGTTTTAAATATTTCCTGGGATGTTGAACTCTGAAATCACTGTGAATATATATTTAGTATTGTCTTGTTCTTTTATTATTTCTTATTAAATATATTTAAACCTATCTTTGTGGCTGATATTTGTAAGACATATGTAAGCTGTTAAAGTACTTGCATATCTATTTAGTGACATTGTGCAGGCCACTCTTAATAGCCTTGTTCTTGGTCAAACTACCTGTGACTCCCCTGTACTGGCCCAGTAATCAAGGAGCCTCAATTTTCACCACTGGTAAGAGTGGGGTACGTACATACTGGGAGGATGACCAGTACACACACAGTAAAGTGCAATTTCCCTTAAGGGCACACAGTAATCACAGTCAGTCTGGGTCTGGCTTCTCCCTCTTTCTCCAGATCCCCAATAAGACTCCCCATTAGCACAGCTATAGGGTTGAGATCTCAGCTGAGTGGCCAAGCCAAAACCTCCAGCACCCTCTCTGTCCAACCAGTGCTTCGTGTCCCTGCCCACATAGCTGACACACACACACACACACACACACACACACACACACACACACACACACACACACACACACACACACACACACACACACACACACTCTCTTTGAGATTTAATTTAAACACAAAAACATACATGGGAAAGGCTGGCACATGTTTATTAGCTATGCCCCCTTCTGCATAGACTATAAGGTAGTTCCAGCTGCCACCAGCCACTACTTATCAACTACTTTTAAGGCCCTTGCCAAAGGGTGTCCAATCTTACTGTGTAATGTTACTATTAATCCAAATAGTAGTCTGACCAAGCAAGACTATTGGAGTGGCCTGTGCAATGTCACCAAATAGATATGCAAGTACTTTAAGAGCTTACATATGTCTCCGAAATATCATCCACAAAGACAGGTTTAAAATAATAAATAATAAAAGAACAAGACAATACTCAGTAAATCCAACACAGTTACTTCAGAGTTCAAAATCACATGAAGTATTTAAAACAATATTGCAGGACAGTCTCAAATAAATAAAGAAAACATCTAAACTAATCTTTACTATATTCCTAACTATATCTAAAAGAGTTATTATGCCCTGAAAAACTTAACTTACAGAGCAAGGCAAGCCAGATGGTGATAAGTGGATGCTCTTGCTAGGTCCAAGACAAAATGCAAAATGCACAGTCTCTCTCTGAGAGAATTCTTAAATGAATATTAAATATAACTGCTGGGATAACTTGGATGACATTACTTTTTGTCACCTGACTTCAATTCCCAGGCAAAAACAGAAACTAACAGAATTTAACACCTCTGTGTGAAAAATGCATATCTCACAGATGCTTGCAGATCTTGGAAGTTGTAAAACAATAAAACACTTTTACAATTTAAACCTCGTAAGTACTTCTCTTTCAAGACAACACAAAAACTTCTAACTGTAGACATTGTGTCTGCTACACTGAAACTAAGTGAGACGTTTTATAGCACAATCGTAAAGCAATTTAATCTCAACTTATTTTCTTGAAGTTTTTCAAGTTAATCCTATTATGGTCTAGTTTAATTTGCACAGGAGTACAGTTTATATGCATTTCTGTTCTAAGTCATCAGGGCATGCTGTGGTTACATTTTAGCTCAGTACATAACATACAGTTCTGTATAAATCATATCAATAGTCACAAATTTATTTATTTATTTATTTATTTAACATTTGTTAACTGGGGAAGTCCGACTTAGAACAAAGCCAATTTTCAGCAATGGCACTGGGGAAAAGAACTCCATGACATAGAATTAGTTACAAAATTCCAGATAGCTGGGCTGGTAATATATCCCTATGTCACATCCCCCACCCCGAAAACTCAAGCTAGTTTTTCAACTGACCCTTGAGAAACCCTGCTTGAGAGGGTTGAGCCTATCTTGGAATACCTTACCCCATTCCATATCTTGAGAGCCCATCTACGTTGGCATTGCTAAGCCCACTGCAGTGGTGCACTGTCATATCATATACTTGCAACCCTATGCTCCACCTTAGTAACTTGGCATTTTGCTGGCTGGCTTGATGTAGCCATGTTAAGGGATTGTGGTCTGTAACTACAGAGAATTTTCTTACATACAGATAAGGCTGAAGTTTCTGCAGTGCCCACACTATTGCTAGACATTCCTTTTCTACAGTTGCATAGCATTCCTGTCATACCATTCCTCCCTGGGATGAAGCCTATGACTGAGATATACCACTGGGTGCTCTTCTCCCTTTGAGGAAACCTGGTTAAGTACAGCTCCTACCCCATGGTTTGAAGCACCCACCTGCACAACAAATTTTTTGCTGTAATCTGGACTGGCTAACACAGGGGGTCCTCCCAAAGCTCTTTTAAGCTTCTTGAATGCCTGCTCACATGCTGGGGTCCACATCTACCTTGTTTTTCCTTGTCTGGTCTATGAAGGGAGCAGCTATTGTACTCTAATTGGGGACAAACTTTCTCTAGTACTCTGCTGTCCTTAAAATGCCTTCACCTGTTTTTTGGTAACAGGGGTAGGCCATGCCTGAATAGCTTCCACTTTAGCAGGTTCTGGCCTGATCTTACCACTCCCCACTCTATGTCCCAGGTAGGAGACCTCTGGTGTACCCACTTGACATTTGCTTGGCTTAATGTTCAACCATGCCCTAGTCTGCCCAGCACCTTCCTGACATGCTGAAGCTGCTCTTGCCAGGAATGCCTGTAGATGACAATATCATCTAGGTAAGCAAGGGCAAAATCTCCTGCTCCTGCTAGGATGTGATCTACCAGCCTCTGGAAATTCATTGGAGTATTTTTCATCACAAAGGGCACCTTCATGAACTCATACAACCCAAAAGGAGTCACAAAGCCTGATCTCTCTGCAGCACTGGGAGCCAGGACCACCTGCCAATAACCCTTGTTAAGATCAATAGTGGTAAGATACTTAGCCCCACTCAGCTGCTCTAGGTCTTCATCTGTCCTAGGCATGGGGTAAACATCTGACTCAATGTGACTATTTAAATCCCTGTAGTCCACACAGAACCTGGTGCTGCCATCTTTCTTTGGTAGCAGTACCACTGGGGAGGCCCAGGGACTGCTGGACTCCTGGATTACCCTTAGTTCCAACATTTCCTGTATCTCCTCCCTAAGAGTCTGACTCTCTAAGCACCCTATAGGGGGCCTGCTTAATAGATCTTTGGGGTGCTGTATACACATGGTGCTGCACCAGGTGGGTGCACCTTGGTTTCCCAGTGAACATGCCCCTAAACCCCTGTAACACTGCACTGATTTCTAGAACCTGCTTAGGGGATAGCTGCTGGGACATTGCTACCCCTTCCACTGAGGTGTCAGTCCAAGTACCACTGAGGAGATCAGTTACCAGATCCCCCTCAGACTCCTGCTGCCATCCATTGCAAAAACTCAGCACAAGGGCCTCCCTATCATGGTAAAGCTTCATCATGTTATCATGGTAAGGCTTCATCATGTTATCATGGTACAATTTGTGCAGCTGCCTCCTGCCTAGCAGTTCTACCATGTAGTTAATGTCACGGACCTTCTTTACTACCTTGTAGGTTCCCTCCCAGGCTGCCTGCAGCTTGTTGTGTCTGACTGGAATGAGAACCATTATCTGATACCTTACAGCATACTCTCTCTCTAGCTTAAGCATTTCTGTCATACCAGACCTTTTTCTGCTGTTGGGCTTCTGCCAGGCTTCCCTGGGCCAAGCCCATGAGCTCCTTGAGCCTTGTCCTGAGGTTTAGGACATATGCTACAACAGACTCCTTGTGAGAGTCACACTCACCCTCCCACTCATCTTGAATCACATCTGGAGGTCCCCTCACCCTCTGCCCATACAACAACTCAAATGGTGAAAACCTGTGGATTCCTGGGGCACCTCTCTGTAAGAAAACAACAGATGGGGCAAATATTTGTCCCACTCCCTTTTAAACTGGTCTGCGAATGCCTGTAGCATGGACTTGCGTGTAGAGTTTAACCTTTCAGCAAGACCATTAGTCTGCTGATGGTAGGGGGTGGTCTTTAGGTGCTTCACTCCACAGTGCTTTCACTGACTTGAAATTGGCACCTCTGTCAGTCATTGTTTCTTTTGGGAAACCTACCCTGCTGAAAATCTCTAAGAAAGCATTTGTCACCTTTTCTGCCTCAGTGGAGGACAGAGACACCACTTCAGGGATTCTGGTAGCATAATCTACTACCACTAGGATATACTTTTTCCCTGTGGAACTTGAGGTACTTAGAGGCCCCACAATATTCATAGCTACCATCTGAAATGGCTCCTGAATCACAAGCAAAGGCATCAAATGAGCTTTCACCTTTTATTTTGCTTTGCCTACCTTTTCGCACTGCTCACAAGTCCTGCAGTACCCTGTTACATCTCTGGAAATCCCAGACTAATAAAAGTTCTGCATAATAAGTCTCTTTGTATATTTTATGCCCATATGACCTTCAAATGGAATATCATGGGCTATGACTAGAAGTGCCAGACAGTAGGCTCTGGGCACTACCAACTGCTGTATTCCCTCACACTCTAGTTCTCCCTCAAGGGCCCAATCTCTATACAGTAACCCTTTGTCCCAGTATACAGATTCCCCCTTCCATTGAGAATTAGGTGCCTCACTAGCTACCTCCCTCAAACCTTGTAATGTAAAGTCTAAGAGCTGAGCTTGTCTCAACTCTGTCTTTGTAACCCTTCCCAGCTCCCCTTCCACATGAAGTCTAGTATTCTCATGCCTCACTGTCAGCCTGGATATTACTATTTACCTTTGCCCTTGCAGTCATGCTGTCCAAGGGAACATCAGTACCCATTAGCAGCTGTGGCTCACCTTCAGTCTCACTCCTACAGGGTAGATCCCCTCCCTGAAGTAACAACCTTGCCAGTCCTGGCTGCAAGTGTGCGGTCTGTCTGGGTCTCCCTTAGACTAGCAGACCTATATGCTTATCTCCAAGCCTGACTGTGTGCAACTGCATGAACACAGGGTACTGCATTATCAAAATCATTCCCTATCAGGACATCTGCAGGGATATCCTGAAACAGACCTACTTGCTGGCTTCCTTTTCCAGCTTCCCAGTCAAGGTGAGCCCTAGCCAAAAGTATTTGGAATGGGGTCTTTCCTGAAGCTCTGACTGTAGTAGACTGCCCAAGCAAGTAGTGCTCCTCTTTTATCATCGCAGGCTTCACAATGGTTAGGTCAGATGCTGTGTTTTTCTTAGCAATGGGCTCTTTCCCATGCACTAAGATAGGATATAACCTCTTGTGGCAGTTTGGTACCCTTGTTGTCTTGAGACAACTTACTGCTGGCATTTTGTCATTCCCACTTACTGTCTCTCTCACCTTTTGTTCCCCACCTTGCCTCTGTGGACATCTATATGCGACATGGCCCCACTGGTTGCATTTAAAACATTTAACCCTTGGTCCTGGACCTGGACCTGGACTAGTGGCTTCCATTGCTATGGGAGGACTCTGTTGGGGCAGTCTGGGTTGCCCACCATGGGTTCCCATAGACCCATGAGCAGTGCAGGGTGTTTCTTTCCTGTGTAGTGAAGCCCTGCTTGCAAGGTATAGGTCTTCCTTCTTCCCCAATTCATCTGCAGTACTGTATTTTCTATCAGCTAACCAGATTCTCATGTCCTCAGGCAAAGTGCTAAGGGCATATTGTATTTGTCTTGGACCTGACAGCTGGGGAAAACTCACTCACCACTTCTGCCTTGCTTGCTCTGTAAGTAAGTTAACTAGGGTACAATAATTTCTTTTAGATTCAGTAAGGAATATAGTAAAGATTAGTTTAGACATTTTCTGTATTTATTTGAGACTGTCCTGCAATGTTGATTTAAAGATTTCCTGTGATGTTGAACTCTGAAGTCACTGTGAATACATATTTAGTATTGTCTTGTTCTTTTATTATTTATTATTATTATTTATTATTAAATACATTTAAACCCATCTTTGTGTCTGATATTTGTAATACATATTTACGCTCTTAGAGTACTTGCATATCTATTTGGCGACACTGTGCAGGCCACTCCTAATAGCCTTGCTCTTGGTCAAACTACCATTTGGATTAATAGTAGCATTACACAGTAGAACTGGACACCCTATGTTAAGGGTCTTAAAGTAGCTGATAAGTAGTAACTGGTGGTAGGTGAAACTACCTTATAATTTGGGCAGAAGGGGGCATAGCTAGTAGTAAATCTGTGCCAGCTTTTCCCATGTGTGTGTGTGTGTGTGTGTGTGTGTGTGTGTGTGTGTGTGTGTGTGTGTGTGTGTGTGTGTGTGTGTGTGTGTGTGTGTGTGTATGTGTGTGTGTGTATAAATTAAACATCTGAGAGTGTGTGTGTGTGTGTGTGTGTGTGTGTGTGTGTGTGTGTGTGTGTGTGTGTGTGTGTGTCAGCTACTTGGGCAGGGACACGAAGCACTGGTTGGACATAGAGAGTGTTGGAGGACATGGCTTGGAACCCTGGCTAAGGACTCATCTCTAAAGCTGTGCCAGTGGGGGAGTCTTATTGGGGATCTGGAGAAAGGGGTTGAAACCAGCTCCAGACTGACTATGGTCTCTGTGTGCTCTTAAGGGAAGTTGCACTTTACTGTATGTGTATTTGTCATCCTCACAGTGTGTATATTTCCCACTGTTGCCAGTGGTGAGGATTGAGGCTCCTTGATTACTGGGCCATTGTTGGGGTGTCACAATATATATATATGGATCTACTTCAGTAGATCAAACTTACAGAATACCAAAACTCTACGTAATGAGAATAAAAGACTACAAATTAAAAATACTGAAAGTGTAATATTTCGAAAGTTGAAAGAATGAAGAACCTATTGTGCATGTCCGTCAAAACTTGTACATAATGAATGGAGATCACAGACAAAGCAAAACAACAGCTACAGTTGATTTAAGGTAAAAATGTATATTTTTCAACTTTTCTGAATGAGATCCCACTGCAGTGATAATTGGAAAAGTTACTCTTTTCTCCACTGTAGTGTGATCTCGGAGTTGCTATATATATATAATTAGCAGGGGGTGTGGAGGGTGCTGGGGGGCTTGCCCTCCTGCAAAAATTTGAAAATGATATATTTTTAATTTAAATTAAATATTTAAATACAGCACCTCTTGTTTTGCGTTGTGTGCAATTTCTAGTCATAACGTTCGAGTACTGTCAGACATGCGCAGTAAGTTTTTCGTTCTTTCAACTTTTGAAATGCTATACTTTCAGTATTTTTAATTTCTGGTCTTTTTGTCTTGTTATTTAGAGTTTTGGTATTCCGTACATTTCATCTACTGAAGTAGATCCATATGTATATATATATATATATATATATATATATATATATATATATATATATATATATATTTGTGTGTGTGTGTGTGTGTGTGTGTGTGATTGTGTGCATATTAGGGCTTGCCCTCCACTGCAAAAAATATTTTTTGTATTTAATTACCTTGGGAATATCACTGTTTTGACTAGTGACCTCTCACTAGGTTTGAATAATCCCTTGCTGACTAAACTAGATAGGATTATTCCCAGCCCCCCCCCCCCCCCCCACACACACACATACACACACACATTTCTTTTGGCCATAACAAGTTAGGTACCCTTCATTGTTTATTCTCTCTTTATATTATTTTGTTTTAATATTGCGCTCAGGACACATGTGAGAATGTCTGAGGCATGTGTGATGTTGAGATAAACCATAGTCTATGTAGACTCACTTGAAGGGTTCAACTATGTAACACTGAGACAAAGTTACTAGAAGATAACTGTCAATCACAACTGTTAGAAGCTAACACCATACATGCAACCTAATGGCACAGATGGGAGGCCTAGTCTGTCACGTTAACACTGGCTGAGGCCAGGGCAGGCTCACTATATAAAGTAATACAAGAGACACTTATTTGGAGATGATGTGCATGGTATCATACATGTCATTAACTGTCCAGACAGCCATTGCAAATCAGCCAGACACTTATGAAGAGGGGTTAGGATGGATAGACTGGGGACTTCAATAGGACCAACATACTGACCTGCTCTTTAATGCCCAACTTCCACTGCAAGTGGAACAAATTGGCAAATCAGGCTCCTGAATAGTAATGAAGGGGCTGTCGAGCTCTTGCTGTTTGGGGATGGCTGGCTTTTGTCCCTAGAGAACAAATAAGTCACTAGGCATAGGTAGGGAGCCATTGGGCAAGATCTCATGGAGGAGTAAAAAAATATATATAAATAAAAATTAAAGGGAGCAGCTGGAATGGTCAGGCCATGAAGTGTCATATGTGAGAGGTCTAGCACTATATCTCAGAGAATTAGTCTTTGCATTGTTACTGTTAGCAAGTTTTAGCTTCTAGTACTGGGTTTGATTTTTCTCAGTTTCAATGAACAAATCACTTAGGTAAGAGGTCTTGACTAACTTCTGAAAAGGGCCTCTTACACCTACTGGGCCTAGTAGGTAACAACAAATAAAAAGTCATGAGGTAGAATGCAGTATAGTTACTCTTATACTGAGGTAGTGCAACATCACTGTAGACTGCAGTACAGTAGCTGCTATGAAAAACACCCACTCACCTATGTAGGAGGTAAATGTAAAAAGTCTCCCTGAAAAAGTAGGAGTGTACAAGGCATTTTCAACTTTACTTAGGCTGACTGCTTGAAATAAAATGAAAATGTGACATACTTAAAAATACAAAACAGTAGTCTAATTTTCACAGACTGGACTCTACCTATTTCTAATTCTGTATTAGTCGGGCATGGCCTATTTAATTCAGTCTCAGTGCTCAAGGATGGTAAGGTGTGCTATAAAGCTTAAAGGAGCAAGGCACCCAGAATCTGCAAAACATGAATTAGTTCCACATTGTGATCTTCCTATTACCTGCTGTGTTGTCTTTGCTTTTCATAAATAAGCCTTCTATAAATTACTATGGATTTCAAATGCTTTATTTTATTTGTATTTATTTGTTTTACTTTATCATTTTCTCCAGGAAAATGGGATGAACCACAAACACTTTTCAACCCTGAGCCAGGCCACAAGGGCAAGGATTAATATAACATATAAGGATGTGGGCATTTTAGTTTGGTCTGTAAACCTGCTTGATGATAGGAGGTAGAAGGAAACCAGAGTACTTGGACAAAAGCTGCACAGACATGGTAGTATGTGCAGACACCCAGACACATAGCTAGATCAACTGCTGCCTTATACAGCTCCCAGACAGATATCCCCTTCAAACCAAAGATACAGTCCTTGGGCAGTTGTAACTATTTAAATGACTACCAGTACTGGACTCATATTTGATTAGCAGGTCTTCAGAGGTGCTGATTGCAGCCCCCTAACAGCTTGCACACACCACACAGACAGTGCCCAGGAGTCAGAATTAAACCATAGAAACTGGAGCTGTGAGATAGGTTCATAGGTTTATAGGTAGGTACTGGGCTATTGGCCCTAGGGTCTATATAAGCCTAGCCAAATGGTACCCTGGCTTTTGCCACCCAAGAAAAATTATTTTCCTGTGCCCCTGTCAAGCAGAGCCACAGAAGTGATCTGCGGGATGAATTTCCTGTCTCCCATCCAATCATCAAGATTTTTCTTGAAGAGTGCTAATAAGGAGCTTTGTTTGATATAGATAAGCAGTTTGTTCCAGAG
The DNA here is from genome assembly GCF_019279795.1 of Protopterus annectens. NCBI lineage: Eukaryota > Metazoa > Chordata > Ceratodontiformes > Protopteridae > Protopterus > Protopterus annectens. The sequence continues at coordinate 950,321,661 of NC_056746.1, read as the reverse complement.
TATGGGAAGTCTCTGGGACAGGAATCTATCCCTCCAGCATGTAGTGTTTATTGTGGCGATAAGGTTTAGGTCCCTAGAGTGTGTAGCTCAAAGGGATTTCTTTAAGTGGAGCATGTCCAACAGCTCTGAGTTTGACATAGCTTTGTATGTTAGGCAGAGATCGCCTCTGAGTAGGCGATATATGACAGAGTAAAGCTGGAGTTTTTTGAGACAGTCTGCGTAGGGCATCTGTTTGAGGCTGGTAATCCTATTTGTGAGGTATTTCTGCGACCTTTCCAGTTGTTGTAGATGTCTTGTGAGGTACATACCAAAAGGAGCATTGTACTCTATAATGGGTCTAATGAGTGATGAGTAGAGGGGAACAATGACCTCTTTTTTCCTGGATGAGTAACCTTTTGGGATGAGGTGTGCCATGTAGAAGGATTTCCTGACTACTGTAGCGATGTGATTATCAAAGGACAGACTACTGTCCACCCTGTGTCCCAATGCCTCTTATCACACTTTCGGTGTTAAGTAGACTACCGCCTATGTGGTAGTTCACGGTTACAAAATTTTTACTAAAAGGGATGACAATGCACTTTTTGGCATTGAGCTTGAGGCCATGGCTTTGACACCAGACATCTGTCTCAGTGAGGCCCTTTTGTAGGATGTTCACATCATTAGGAGTTTTGATTATGGCTTCTAGTTTGCAGTCATCTGTGAACTTTGTTAGCCAAAGACTTTCTGTGTTAGCCTATACTTCAGAGAAGTAGATACCAAACAGGAGTGGACCTAGGACTGAACCCTGTGGTACTCCACTTGTCACTGGTCTGTAGTTGGATTTAGAGTCTGCTACTTTCACAGTGTGGGTTCTGTCAGTGAGTCAGTTGGCAACCCATCTTGTGACATAGGGATTTATACCTAGTTTAGTGAGTTTATCTATAATTCCACAGTGGGGGATGGTGTCAAAAGCATTGGCGAGATCAAGATAGGCTGTGTGGACCACCTTATCAGGTTTAGGAGACATGTTCTGCCTTTTACAAACCTGAACTGGGTAGGGTCCAGAGTTTGGAGATTACCATTGTCATTGTTTATAAGTTCTATGATGATACGTTCCATTGCCTTGCAGACCAGGCTCATCAGGCTAATGGGGCGGTAGTTCCCGGGGTCCGTAGTGGCTCCCCCTTTGTGGAGTGGGATAACCATTGCCGTACGCCATTCAGTGGGCACAAAGCCTGAGATGAGGCTATGACTGAACATGGTACTTAGGTGGGGTGCCAGTTCATTCTGTAGTTCATGTAGAACGCAGCCTGGGATGTTGTCAGGTCCCATGGATGCTGTGGTCTTGGCTTTGGAGAGTGTGTTTTTTACCCATGCATCCATGATTACAGGAACTTTGCATTCTTCCAGAATAGAGATGGGCCTTTTAGGGGGTGAGAGAGGGGTAAAGTTAGCACTGAACCTATCTGCCAGGATGCTGGCAATATCAGTTGGTTTTGTATATTTAGTGCCATTGTGCTGTAACTCAGAGCAGATCTGAGTGTTCCCATTGAGATTCTTGACATAGCAATAGAATGCTTTGCAGTTGTCTTTGGAATCAGTGGCAATTTTATTTTCAAACTAGCATTGTAGGATTTTATGAGGGATCTCAGCTTCTTACTGAGACTAACCACGGAGTTCCTCCAATCATGGGAATTTACTCTTTTTTGCAACAGTTTTTTTCTTTTGTTGTAGAGTTTGTTTATGGCAGGGGACCACCAGATTTGCTTCCTTTTTTTGGAGGATAGCATCTTGGTTCTGTTAGGGATTGCATGATCCATGCAGTCGTGTAAGTGCTTATAAAGTTCATTTGTATAGGATTCAGCAGTCGTACCTCTATTGTCCTTCACGCGGTGGTACGGCAGTAACATTGTCACCTCACAGCAAGAGGTTCTCTCTTTTGATTCTTGGCTTGGCTTGGCAGTGCTTTCTGTGTGGAGTCTGCATGTCCTCCCCGTGGTTGGGTAGCGTTTGAAAGACATGCGTGCGTAAATGGGTGTGCCTTTGTTGAAGGCTGGGCATTGAGCTGGCACCTCGGCGTTTTGTAAAAATCTACTGCCAATTATTAGCAGACTGGAGTTCCACTGTGGTGACCCCTTATCAGGAAAAGCTGAAAGACAAACAACAACCGCTATTGTCCATCAGCATGGGTGTCGTGAAGTTTGCCACTTCTGTCTTAAGAAGCGTGAAGTTGGCTTTGGAGAAACTTTTTACAGTGGGTGGGGGTGGGATGTGGATGTCTAGAGTGATTAGCTTGTGGTTGGATCTGACCAACAAGGAATTGACCTCTGATGTGGCTCACCGGTTGCCCATGTTGGTAATGACCAGGTCTAGGATATTGCTGTTCCTGGTGGGGATGTGGATAAGTTGATCCAAGGCGTTGGAATTTATGAATTCCAGAAAATGTTGAGCACAAGAGTTGGTACATGAGCAGTTTTCCCACTTAATAGTGGGGTAGTTAAAATTAGCCATTATTAGGGTGTTAGGTTGTACCCTAATATTTTGCATTGTATCAAGAAATGAGGAGCGTTGTCGCCTCACAGCAAGAGGTTCCCTGGTTTGATCCTCGGCTGGGGTGCCTTCTGTGCAGAGTCTGCATGTCCTCCCTGTGGTTGCGTGGGTTTCCTTCGGGTGCTCCGGTTTCCTCCCACATCCCAAAGACATGCTATAAGTGGATTGGACACTCTAAATTGGCCCTAGGTGTGAGTGCATGTGTGTGTGTGCCTTCTGTGGAAGGTTGGGCGCCAGGCTGGCAACTCTACACCGTAAAACTCCACTGCCAATCATGAGTGGACATGTGATCCACTGTGGTGACCCCTAACCAGGAAAAGCTGGAAGAAGAAGAAGATCAAGAAATGAAGAGTGGGAATCCTGGGGCATGGTGGGTGATCTGTAGCAAGCTACAGTTTGGACTGCGGTCTTGCCCAGAGTTAGTTGCACTTGGATGCATTGTGCTGAGCAACTAGCCTGGAGGTGTGGATATCCTTAATGAATATGGACACGCCTCCACCTTTAGTGTTTCAGTTCAGGTTAGGTGGCTGAAAGGTGTGGTATGAATTATAGCCTGGTAATGCAGGGGTGCCTTGAACCAGGTCTCTGTCACTGCACAGATGTAGATGTTCTCCATTTTAAGGAGTGCCTTGAGGTTTAGACTTCTAGCATTAAGTAGTATTGCCGTCAGATTTTGCTAGCTTGTACCTGCTACAGTGGAGAATTTGTCATTTGAACCTTGCCTAAAAAAGGCACTATAGGGGTGGCAAGAGCCTTAGCCAGTATCCGGAATCCCAAGGGCGATAGGTGCAGGCTGTCTCTAGCAAAGCATCGTGGTTTGTCGATCATGTCATCCCAGGCAGACAGATACTGGATCCACTTTAGAATGACACTAGAAGCTTAGTCAATTGTTAAAGTCAATCATTTTGTCCTTGTACTGTGGTATCATTCTGGGTAATGGCAGGATGCTACTCAGGGCTAGGGTCATACCTGCCTGGGCTACAAGATTGGAGAGCTCCTCCATGTCTCTTTTCATGTAGTCCAGGGAGGTACATCTCAGGTCATTCACACCAACATGGACAATGATAGAGTCGTATTTGTACTTGTTGTGGAGTGACCTGAGTGCGTGTATTATGTGGCGGATTCTGGCACCTGACAGGCAGCTGACAGTAACTTTTTCCTTGTTTAGCCTGGTGAGTAGAACATCAGTGTGCCTGACTATAGAGTCGCCTATGACTAGAGTGTTGGGTACGTTGTTATGCCTTATGAGCTGTGGTTGAGTGGCACACTGAGTTTGTGGGCTATATGTCATTTGGGTTGTGTTGGGGGGTGATGCAGATCTTTCACTTGAGCCACCCTGCTGCTTCTTTCTTAGGAAGGTTTGGGATTATAGATCTTCCTACAGAGCCTCAAGTTAAGTAGTAGGTACTACCACATTGACATTTGTGCTAATTTACAAATATAAGGAGCTTAAGGCAAGTTACATAACTTTGTTAAGTTCTGAATAAGTGATTATTAATTCATTTTCCAATAACCAAGGCAAATTATTTTTTTTCAAGTTTTTATGAATAATTAGTCATTTCTTTTCTGATGCCCATTTTATCCTCTTCATGATGACAGGGCCATGGGCTTAAGGCATAAGAACATTCCTGAATAAGATTCCAGTCCACTGTAGGATGTACACACCTTCATTGGCAATTTGGTTGATCATCAGCTCATTTAGCAATTGTCTTTTGGATTTGAGAAAATGCTGGAGACCCTGGTGAAACTCAGACTGGTACAAGGAGAATATGTGAAGTTGATACGACCCCCCCCCCCCCAGCTGGGGACCATATTGGAAAATGATGAACACAATGTACTGAATCTAATGGCAGGGCTGCTCATTAAAAATAGAAATTTCACTCATATATGATACCATTGTAAACACCATTTTTTTCTTTCTCTAAGATAAGATTATGGCAGAGTTGATTACATTGAATAAGGCGTTGGAGGTTGCCACAAAAAAAGTTTTGTGTTGTCTGGCAGTTAGTGCATAGGATTAAGGCTCTGAGCTGCCGTTGAGCTGCTTCTTGTAGCCCAGGCTATGACATGATTTCTTCTGTCTCCACTTACCAGAGTGGTTTCCCAGTTAACACATGAAAAAATAAAATGAAAAATACTGGAGAATCATGCACTGTGAGTCAGCAACACAAATTGCTCCAGTGTTATACTACTTGATTTGTATTCATGAAAAGCTAAAATAAAGTCTCTGCTATGTTTTAAATCTCACATTTTTGAACATTTCTACTATTAGCTATTTATTTATTTTGGAAGTACAAAAGGAGCACTCAAGGATTCTATACATTCAAGCAAGACTGCATATGGCTTCTAATGCAACTATTGCAACTGAGGTGGTTGATAAAAATGGAAGAACAAGAAATTAATACTAAACACAATAAGTATCAAACTCCAATAATCCAGAAGAAGAAGATGTTCTGGGCCCTTGTACTGTGTCACATAGACAAGCCACAGATCCTGCTGTGTCTAGTTCTGTTTTTATTTGAACTGAGCACTAATCACCAGCAAACTTTTTCTGCAGAGAACGCTGTGCAACCTTGTGGCAGGAGATGTGTGGCTAGAGACCCATCTGCTGAGGCTCATTGGATTAAAGCTCTGTTCTGGGCTTTGGATTAGCTATTTTGCCCACCAGTAAGGTTTTTTCATTTATTTTAAAAGCCTGCATTTGTGCAAGTTTGAGCTTGTTTTAACCGAGCTCCACTGAGGTAGGCGACCAACCTTTACTCTATTTGACCCATCTGAGGCTTACAACAAAAGATAAGATCATTATTGTTTGTATTTCTTCACATGCTAACTGTTTTCAGTGTTTTTGCTAATTATTTCTGCATCTTTACTTTAATTTTTGCCTGTTTTTCAACAATTGCATTTACTCCTGTGTTCTGGGCCCTTGTACTGTGTAGCATAGACTAGCCACAGATCCTGCTGTGTATTTAAACTGAGCACCAATCTCCAGCAGACTTTTCTCTGGAAAGAGCCCTCTGCACCCTTGTGGCAAGAGGTGTATGACTAGAGATCCATCCTTTGAAGCTCATTGGACTAGGGCTCTATTCTGAGCTTTTGATTGGCTATTTAGCCCATCAGTAAAGTTTTTTTTTATTTATTTTAAAAGTCCCATGTTTACACAGATTTGTGCTTGTTTTAACTGAGTTCCACTGAGGTAGGTGACCAGCCTGTATGTTATCTGCATTTGAGCTATATGAAGCTTACAACAAAAGATAAGATGATTATTGCTTGTATTTTTTGCACTTGCTAACTGTTATCACTGTTTTTGCTGGTTATTTCTGCATTTTACTGTAATGTTTGCCTGTTTTTCAATGACTGCATTTATTCCTGTATTCTGGACACTTGTACTGTGTAGCATAGGCTAGCCACAGATCCTGCTGTGTCTAGTTCTGTTTGTATTTGAATTGAGCACTAATTCCCTGCAAACTTTCTTTGGAGCAGCCCCCTGCACCCTTGTGGCAGGAGGTGTGTAGCTAGAGACCCATCCATTGAAGCTCTTTGGACTAGGGCTCTATTCTGAGCTTTTGCTTGGCTATTTAGCCCACCAGCAACATTTTTTCATTTACTTTAAAATCCCTTTGTTTGCACGGGTTTGCACTATGAGCAACAATGTGCACTATCGCCCACTAAGGTGCACTATTGCAAAGATCTGATTATTGTTTGATGGGTATAGGAACAGTAAATCTTCCCTTAGCTGTAATCTGTTTTACAGCAGGGACTCTTTCAGTCTACAGATCAGTGCAGCCTCTGAGCCACCCTCTCTAGATCTTTTCATCTATACTAGTGGACTACCCTAGCACAGGAGCCCCAACAGGCCATTTCAGGTTAATCCCTGTTAACAACCACACATCTTACCTAGCACTATGGAAGGACAATACCCCACCATTTCTCCATCCCACCTCATTAAATTAGGCATCCTCAGGTAATGTAGCACTTGCCTCATGTACACTGACAACCCACTTCTTTTATGGTACTCAACAGGTGCTATTGGACTGCTGGACTGCAGCCCCCCCAGCTGTAAAACAGAAAGAAAAGAAAAAAAATAGAAAAGAAGAAAAAAATAAAAAAAAAGGTTGCAAATAGCGGACCTTCACGCATGCGCACTAGCAAGCATTTCCGGACTGCTGCTGAGACAGTCTGGAGCATGCGCAGACTGTCTCAGCAGCAGTCTGGATTAGGAAACATTCAAGAACAGAGATCACAGAAGTCTATGCAGTTGTAACTGCATAGACTGTCGCTGGAAAAGGATCGGACTCGGACTGCAATGTCGGCAGGCTGGGAGTCTCATCAGGGGAAGAACATCTCGCAGGCTGTGGTGGATTTAATGCTCCAATGGACATAGGGAAGGATGTAGTGCGCAGGCAGGCTTGTAGTGCTCCAACAGCTGTTTATTTAATGCTGCAATGACGGGATCTACATGTGTGTGTGTGTGTGTGTGTGTGTGTGTGTGGGAAATGCCCCAGGTGCTACATGGTGGTGGGTAGAGAATAAGGCTTGAACCCTGCACCTTGGGCCCAGGTGGTAAGAGCCTGAATTCCCTACCCACCACCATTTGTAAAAAATGTTGCAGATTTTTCCCTCATACTTGTTCTGTTCCTCATAAAATCTGAGGTTTCTGTATTTTTTGTGCCCTTGCAAAGCCAGTAGTACATTGGTGCAGTGGTAGCATTGTTGCCTGACAGCTACATGTTCTCTGGTTTGATTCTTGGTTGGGGTGCCTTACCTTCTGTGTGGAGTCTGTATGCCCTCCCTGTTTTTGTTTCCTGTGGTGTCCTCCCATCTTACAAAGACGTGTTTGTCTGGAGTGTTTCTCCCTGGGCCTCTGCTAAAAATTAGCTTTTGTTCCAAGTCAGACTTTCCTGGTTAACAAATGTTAAAAATGACACATTTGAATATCAGACTTCATATTCTTCAGAAAGTGCATGGTAACACAAAACCTTTTATTCTAGCAATTTTCTAAGTGTATAAGATGGATATTTGAAATGTGTCCCTATTTTTGGGACTGTATTCCCCCATTATTGGCTTCATCCAGGTTTTGTGCTAAGGTTGAGAGCTATGGTAAGAACTGAATTCACTGAATATGTTTGGGGGCTATATTCCCCCATTACTGGCTTTGTCCGGGTGTTTTTTGCTAATAGGTTGAGAACTATGGTGAGAACTGAATTCACTGAATGTTTGGGGGCTGTATTCACCCATTATTGGCTTTGTTCAGGTGTTTTGTGCTAAGAGGTTGACAGCTGTGCTATGGTGAGAACTGAATTCACTAAATGGTAGTTTCTGTCTTCCTCTTTCACAAAACAGCTGATTTGGCATAGTGGTATGTTGCTCTGACTGTTTTGCACAGGGTCCCCTGGGTTCAAGACGTGGCAGTGAAATGTATGGTGGTAACACAGCATTTTATTCTAGAAACTTTCCAACATTATACAAGCAATGTTTAAAATGTGTCCCTGGTTTTTGACCTTTTGTCCCCCCCCCCAATACATTTTGGCTTTTTCCAGATTTCTTATGCTGCAAAGTTCAGAGATAGAGCTGAGTGTCGAGTAGATTTTACAAGGAGATGAGAGCGGCAGGGGAACAAAAGTTTAGTGCTGCTTATGCTAAATCTGCTTGCATTGTTAATAGCATAACAGGTAGTGTACTTGCTTTTGATGCAGAAGGCTGTGGGTTCTACTCCCACAGTAGGTAGATGCATTGCTGATACTGTACTGTGTTGTAAAGGGGGTGGATGCTGCAGTCCTTTTTGGCAAAGATACCTAGTAACTATGAACCTGTCATCAGTTTGCTATCCATTCCCTATTGCGGTATTACTAGCTTATCATTTTTTAATGCATGCAACATAGGCAATTTATTCTTCAAGGGCAACAGGCACTTTATTTGTAGATGAAACAATGACATATAAAGTTATTTGCTAGCAGCAACCTCTTTATTAGTTACAGATTTCTTTAATGTGGATTTTACTACTTCAGAGATTGTGCATATTTAATGATACTGGTGGACTATAGAAGGTTGAGTAGACTTTTTTATGATGGAAATGTTCTGAATTGGGCAGTTTTGTCATTGATGTATGCATTTTGTTTCATTGTTTACTGGAAAAATGTTCAAAACAATACATTTAAAATACCCTCTAACAACTGTACTGAAATGTTCAAGGAATATTATGTAATACAGTCAGGAAGGTGTATCAAAGAGCATGTGCATGTTTCATGTTCAAGGGGCCTATGATTTTGAAAACAGCCCAGAGTTAATCTTTATCTGCCACTGGCAAAATGTATTTTCTTTGAATGTGGGTTTCAATGGCAGAGAAGTTTTAATGCTAAGTCTATTTTCATTGTGAGACTGCATTGCTTTGTTTAACAGATATCTATTAGGGTTTGTGCTGTAAAATGCAAAATAAAACTTTCAAATGAAATCTAAATCATCGCAGAAGTAATGCAGTATGCACATTACAGTGTTTATGGTAAATGGGGCAAAATAACCAAGGAATTGGACATTGGAATGGCTGCAGAGGGAAGGCTCCATTTGACCATGATTTTGTGAGGTGGGGGAGGTAGCATACTCAGACAGCCCCGGTTGAACTATACCTCTCAGTTGCCCATATGTTTGCAGAATTAATAGATATTTGCTTCTTATTTTTGGTTTGTTCCTCATAAAATTTGTGGTTTACTAGCAAATCATTTAGGAATTAAGTCACTAAATGATAGACATTGAGTTTCAGACGTCATAACCTTCAGAAAAATGCATGCTAATGCAAGACATGTTAGTCTATCAACTGTCTTAAGTTTATATTTATACAAGAGCAATTTTTAGTAGTGTTTGTATGTTCCCCCCATATATTTGGCCTTGTCCAGATTTCCTGCATTAACATGTTGAGAGGTATGTGCAAATCGCTTTGTAGAATTAGGATTATCCAAACCTCTCCATTTTCCCCAATTTTAGCTCAAAATGTTGCTCTCCCCTAATAATCCCTCCTCAAAATGGCAATTTTGGAAGAAAACGTGGAGGGTTTACAATTATATATAACTGTAATGATCAGAGTTATAGATTACTTTTATTTCAGAAATGCATGTAGATGCTCTTATTTTGTTAGCTGCTCAAGTTAACAGTGTTAATATTAAAAGGTGTCCCTTTTTGGCAGGTTCCCAGCTGTATTGTGTGGCAACTTTATATTTTTGCATCACATTTTGGTCTGTAAAATTGTGGTTTTCTGACAAATTAGTGGCAAGTCATTAAAGATTGAAGTTAGAAAATAATGATAGACATTTGAGTTTCAGATTTCATACCCTTCAGAAAATTTGTACTAATGCAAGACCTACTACTGTTCTATTATCTAAGTTAATAAGAGCAATATTTAAAAATTGTCCTTATTTTTGGGCCTGTGTCCCACTTCTAGTTCTATGTATGGCTTTGTCCAGATTTCTTGCTCTGAAGTTGAGAGGTATGAGTGTCAGAGCCATCACTGTCAGCCAGAGACATTTCAAATTGTGACATACTTGTTGCACTCCACGCCCCATTGTAGTGCCTCTGGATGTGTCCAAGGAAGGCAAGGAGCAGTTATGCAGTGTAAGTGTGCAGAGTATTCCCCCATCCAAGGTAGACCACAAGTACGACCGTGGCTTTTCATCTGTCCTTGATTTTGCAGAATGTTCTGGTTTTCTGTCATATTTTTATACTGTTGATTTATGCTTCTTATTATTCAGGAAATGCATGCTGTCACAGTACCCTGTTGCTCTGCTTAAGTAGCAATGATTTAATGACCATCAGGCAAGCTTGTCGGAGATTGTAAGATGCAAGTAAGCTTTAGTAAGCATACTGTTAAAGAATTACCAGCATTGAAAGCCTTTTCGTTGTTGCTATGCCGAGGATATTTACATAACTAGATAATGTATAAGCCTTGGGTATTGAAATGCATTATGACAGTATTTGTAATAAAAGGACAGGATTACAGTATTTTCAGAAGCTCATTACATTTGTTGGAGACTTGCAGTCATCTTTTGTTGGAGAGTTGCAGTCATCTTTGCAGGCTTACCCGTAAATTAAACAGAATGCCAATCTATCATGTGTGGTTTATAACTTGTGCTGGAATCCTTTAAGCAATTTATCTTGAGCTTGTTTCTTGTTTGCTGTTCAATTTTTACTTTGATCATGTCTTCCCCATGAAACATGTAGATAGTTGTGTCAGGCAGCAGGTCTTTTTTGGATAAGAAACATTTTTACAAGTGGGGGTATCACAGAGATTGCTACTTTCAGCATGTTACTTGGTAATTTTATAAAGCTGAATATAAATTTATAATTAGAACTGCAGTGCAAGGAGTGGTGGTTTCAGTTGAGTGCTGCTTGTTTTTTTATACTTGATTTTGACTGGCATTGCAGTAATGTATTTAAAAAGTAATTTATTTTTTTATGCCTCACAACCTGTTTCCATCTGGATATTAAGTAAGTTGTCATGTAGCCAATGCATTGAAATATTTTTTTCTTCTACACTTCATTTTGTCTTGATTGGACTCTCGTAATGACTGTTTGGCGCCAAGGGCAGCGTATTTAATTAAAGTTCCGGTCGTTGTGGTTTTGAGCATAGCTTCACCCCTTTCCTAGTTGGCCACACCCATTCCCATTGGCCCCACCCATTCAGCTGTCTTCTGCAGCCCTCCTTTAATTTGAAGTCACCAGCCGCCACTGGTACTCAAACTCAACATGCGAGAGGTGCATCTACATAAAAAACAGAATCAATCCTCCCTCACTCACCAGTCAGTGTACCTGACCCCAAGGAGGTTTTCAGCACTCACACACCACCACCCCTACCCATCATGAAACCAAGACATAATCACGCATATCTGCAGCTCCTCTCTAAAAACCAACCTAAAGCACAGAGACCTCCCAAACACAAGCACACTACACATAGCTCAAATGTAGATAAACACAGCACACATAAAATCCACATGCCAGTGTCTCACCTGTCTCACCAGGTAAGCCATTAAGGTGTAACACAATGCCAAATGTAATAGTCATAGATGACTCAGTCATGAGACACAGTGATGTGCCATTCATCAGGCTGGATATAGAAAAGGTCACAGTTAGCTGCCTGTCTGGTGCCAGGATCCAGAACATCACACATGCATTCAAGTCTCAGCAGCAAGTTCTGTTATAACTCTGTCATAGTACATGTTGGTGTGAACAACTTGAGAAGTACCTCTCTGGACAGCATGAAGTGAGACATGACTGAGCTCTTAGATTATGTGTCCCAGGCAGGTATGTCCCTAGCTTTAAGCAGCATTCTACCCTCACCCAGGATGATGCCACAATACAAACAAGAGATGACTGACTTTAACAAATGGCTTAACTTCTGGTGTCATTCTAAAGGGATCTAGTTACTGTTTGCCTGGTATGACATAGCTGATAGACCACGATGCTTTGCCAAAGACAGTCTCCACCTGTTACCCCTAGGTTTTCAGCTTCTGGCAAAGGCTCTTGCATCCCCCCAGTACCTTTTTTTGGTAATGTCACAAGTACCAAATTTCTAATGTAAAATTTTCCTTAAAAACCAACATCAGGGTCATGCTACTAAATGCTAGGAGTCTTAACCTAAAAACTACACTTGTTGGAAGCTGCCCTCACTGTGGAGGATGCTGACATCTGTGCAGTCACAGAAACCTGGTTCATAGCTACAGGCAGCACCCCAGCTATAATGGGTTACAACTTCTTTCACTCACTCAGACCATCAAATGAGAGTGGGAAATCCAAAGGAGGAGGAGGATCTATTTTTATTAAAGACAAATACTCCTCCAGATTGGTATGTCTAAATGAGTCCCTCAAACTTCTGCATGCACAACTCTCTGTAGGTAGAACTCCTCTTCAGATTATCACCAGTTATACGACCCCCTCCATGAACCAGGACACCCACAATATCTACCAGGACCTCCTGGAGTCCCTCAATATACCACCAAACACCCTAAATTTGGGAGACTTCAACTACCCATCAATAGATTGGTCTAACTACACCTGTACCAATGCACTCACCCAGAGATTCTTGAACTTTGTGAACTCCAATGCTGTCGACCAGTTAGTAGACACCCCTAGTAGGAGTTCAAACTTCCTGGATCTGGTACTCATAAACATGAGTGATCATTGCACCAACCCAAGTATAGAGTAATCTCTACTGAGATCTGACCACAAGTCAGTCACACTAGAAGTAACAATAATATCTGACCTTGCCCCAGCTGGAACTAAACTAAAAAATTTCTCCGAAGCTAACTATAATCTCTTATGAGATGATATTACTAGTTTCATAGCCCCTACCCCTACTGATGGCAAGGATACCTACAACAAGGTTTATTCCAGTGCCTTGTATAAATACCTCCACAGTTGCATTGTCTCAGCTGAACCTGATAGGATAAAATTAAGTTCTTCACGTAAGAAGATGCCTGTTTGGTAGACATCTGCCATAAACAGGCTATTTAACAGGAGAAAGAAACTGCTGTCCAAAAGCAGTAGAGGATGGTCCCCCAACTCAAAGGACTCCCTTACTGAACTAAATACAAATTATACACCTAGTGAAAAAATCCAAAGTTGACTATGAATTTAAATTGGCCACACTAGCCAAGGGTAACCACAAGGCATTCTTCGGCCACGCCGGCAACCTCAAGGGTAAATCCCAGATTTGTACTGAACTTGTTGTAAATGGCACAGCATATATTGAACATGGAAATATTCCTACAATGCGGCTAGGCCAGGCCCAGGAGGAGGATGGCCTCCTGTTGTACAAGGAAGTAGCAGTCCACAAAAATCACAAAATCCGATAGGCCAAAAAAGAGCCGTACAGATGATAGAGTGGACTATTGAGGATAAGAAAGAAATTATGTATTGTTACTATTATGCAAAAAGCCCAGAATTTCCAGACAAAATATATACAAAAAGATTAAGAAAGAAATTAGAGGAAAGAAAAATACTTCCAGAAGAAAAACAGGTCAATCCCTGTTAACAAATGCACGTCTTGCTTAGCACTATGGAAGGATAATACCCCACCATTTCTCCAGCCCACCTGGTCAAATTAGGCTCAGAAGCTTCAAAAAATTGTGTTCATTAATACAACAGATCCATGAAAAACACTATATAGACCAATAAACCTTGTGCTGTTTAAACAAAGAAACAACTGAGGAAGTGTGAAATTTTAAAGAACAAAATTTAGAGAGATTTGATAGGTATAAAAAAGAAATATGGACATGGGAAAGAAAGAGAGATCTGATGTGTGTGTGTCTTTCGGCTTTTCCTGGTTAGGGGTTGCCACAGTGGAACTCCGGTCTGCTAATGATTGGCAGTAGATTTTTATGTGCTGAGTTGCCAGCCCTGACGCACAGCCTTCAACGAAGGTACGCCCATTCACGCATGTCTCCACACAGAAGACGCTCTAGCTGAGAATCGAACAGGACAACATCTTACTGTTGGTGCAATATTTACGCAAAGGAGAAAGCCATATTAATCAACACAAAAAAAGGCAGCCCCAAAGATATATAAAGAGAAATATAGGCAAAGGCAACCAGATATGGAAAATTTCACAATAAAAAAATAAGATCACAAAGAGGGAATGCAGAACAGCAGATTAGTCAAGTAGAAGTAAAAAAAAAAAATAGAAACTGAAGTTATGGAATATTTGTGAAGTGAAGGATTTAGTGTAGAAAGTCTAACACAGGTCATATCATGGCATGATGGAACAACTAGCCCAAAATAAGGAGAAACAAGAGGAACAAGAGACATTAGAAGAAGAAATATGGACATGGGAATGAAAAAGAGATTTAATATGGTGCAATATTTATGCAAAGCAGAAAGCAAAACTAATCAATGCAGCACCAAAGATATTTGAAGAGAAGTACAGGCAAAGGGGTCTACCTGAAAACACCGACAACGAGGTAACCGACACCATGAAACCGAAAGGTAAAAAACACAAAACTTCACATGCCTGACAAACCACAATCCCAACAATCAACAAAACAAATACCTTTTCCGTAAAACACACACACAACACAAGCACACCAAAAACCTTACAAACCTACACTAAACCTTACATACACAACTATCTATGCACTAACCTTAACCCAAACCCTAACCTTAAGGTCCAACACTATCGCACACTCACCTAACCCGCACCCTAACTCACTTAACCCACCCCTAACCCTAAAGTCTGTCACTATCGCATACTTACCTTACCAGCACCCTAACCCTAACTCACTTAACCCGCCCCTAACCTTAAAGTCTGTCACTATCGCACACTTACCTTACTCGTACCCTCACCCTAACATCCTTCACTATCACACACTTATCTTAACATGTCAGCATTCTCAGTGTTGGGATTTTCAATCGTTGGTCATCTCCGTTGTCGATCTTCCGGTGTCAGTTATCTCACTGTCGGCATTGTCGGCATTGTCAGTGTTCGGTGTTTTCAGGTAGACCTAGGCAGAGACATCCAGATACTTGAAAATTTTACAACACAAAAAATAAGAAAACAAAGAGGAAAATTAGAAAAGAGGATTAGTAATGGAGAAGTTAAAGAACTAGAAACGGGTTATGAATTACCGGCAAAGTGAATGATTTAGTGTAGAAACTTTAACTCTGATAACAGCACAACAGGATAGAGCAATGGACACCTAAATTAAGGATAAAAAACCCATCCAAATTCGACAGCTCATCAATCCACCTTCCACCTTTTTGCCAAGAGAGAAAGAAGGCAATAATGAAAATGAAAAGAATTGACACAGAAAAGAAAAAACATCAAATCTTCACGTTTAGCTTTCATCTGACTTCTTGATTACTTCATCTTTACCATTAATTAACAGTTGATTAACCCTTTTAAAATTCATTTTGAAGCCAAAATTAGGTAAGTTTTATTAAAAATATATTGAAAATATATGTATATATATAATTTGGTAATAAATAAAAACAATTAATGAACTAAAATGTTTTCATTAAAATTCAAAATTCATCTAAAACCAATGAATAAATGAATAAAAAAATAATAAATAATGAAATTATATGATCTATACTAGCGTATCAAATCAATATAATCATACCAATAATGTGATGTGATCTTGTTAAGTGCTACTAATCCTTGTGGCAAAATAGAATGGGTCCCTTAGTAAAAATCCTTGGTCCAATAGTAAAAAGGCTTGATGCTAATGCTATCATTAAGACCGGGTGAATGCCACATTCACTTTTCTGCCATTCACTTCTCTTTTTCTTTCAGTTGCAAGTATTCCTTAGTCCACCAACTGCCAACTATATATCAACTTTGAACACTTGGTGATTGAATTTGAACAGTTGCCCTTCTCTATCATCCATCAATTCTACTTTCTTTTAGTGTCTTTCTTCTTAATTCTATATTGTTTATAGATGTCTCTCTTTTAAGTCTTCTCTCTGTCTTGCCTCAGAATGCAGGCAGGACACAGGTAGTGTAGCAAGGTAAACTACTCTTTTGCTGTTACATACTTTTTATTTACAATTTCAAAAAAATAAAAAAATCTATCTAATATATATACTTGCTCTCATTAATGTTTATTGTTGATTGCGGGAACCACATCTTTTTTTTTTTGTTGTTCTTAACAGGTGGTTTTTTTGAGCTGGCTTCTAATAACTTTTTTAATTAAAATGAGGTCTAAACAGCTAACAGGTTGACTACCTAGGCAATAAACACTAATTTTTTCAGGTGTTAACAATTCCCAGTGTCTATTCAAATTTCCTTTCACCAAATTTGTATATGGATTGAACATAATAATGCATACTGTCCTATTAATTCCCACACTTTAGTCACCACAAAATCTAGTACCCCAATTGGTCTTAACCTATCCTGCCACTTTGTTCAAATTTAATTTAGGTATTTTTTCAAAAAATTTGATGATGAATACCCTTCTTTTTTTTTTGATCTTTTTTAGTAGAAGACATCATCCTCCTGGCTACACAATACATTTTGACTTGAATATAAGAAAATATGTTGTGGTTGCATGGAAGCAATTCAATGTGTAGTCATTTCAGAAAAGTTGATTTAAAAATCTTTGAAACAAACCCATCAGGATGGAATACTAGTTTTCTCAAACTTAAAATAAATTTAAGAAAGTCAGTACTAGTATTCAAATAATTAATAAATCTGTGTATGTGTATGTCCTCAGATGGCCCCTTCAAATAATAAACAAGTCATATCCCGATATAATGAAATGAAATTTTGTAAAAAACTCACTAAAGAGGAACCTGATTTTTCCCACTCTCAAGCATGACCACAAAGATAAAAAGGGCACAAGAAGACCCCATAGCTACCCTCTGGTCTGCCTAAAATATGAAATTTTTGAATGTAATTGTAATGTATGGGACTCAGACACTATCCATCAATTAATCCAAACAAATTCTATTCCGTCTAGTCCTATTTTTTTTTTTTAAGACAATTCATTAGTTTATTTTTCCTGTATGGATTCAGATTTGGTTTTGGAGATGAATTTTAATGAAAACATTTTAGTTCATTAATTGTTTTTATTTATTACCAAATTATATATATATATATACATATATTTTCAATAAAACTTACTAATTGTTATTTTTAATAAAACTTACTAATTGCTAATTTTGGCACCAAAATGTATTTAAAAGGGTTAATCAACTGTTAATTAATACTGTTGCTGAATGGATCTGATTTGAAGTCAGATGGCGTCCCTGGAAGCTTTTTTTGGAGTGTTTTTTCTGTGTCAATAAAATAAAATTCTTTTTCATTATTGCCTTGCAAATCTCTTTGGAGTATTGTGGAAGGTGGTGATTGTCCTGTTCGAGCTGGGAAATTGGTTTTGGCCATTTATCTTTGCAGTCTTTGGTGGCGTGTTTATTACTTAAATTAAGGAGAAACTAGTGAAGCAGGAAGCATCTAATCAGTTGACATATGGAGATACTTTGGAGCCTCCCATAGGAAACCAGTACAATGGTTCAATTGGAGCTAAACAGCAAGGGAAAGAACAGGAAACTGTGCCAACGCTGACACATTCAATGTTGTGGCGTGATAGTCCAGTGAGTTTCCATATGAAAGAGCAATGGATGACACAGGGTGAAACTGAAGAGAATGTGGTACAGGAAGACTCTCTGGAACTTTCTATAGAATGATCACAGGAAATGGTGAACAATGTGCCCTCAGTTTAGAAGAAAATTATCTAAGAGAAGAATTGCTTTTTCTAATACAGATCGATAGACATATTAAGATCAATGAAAGAAATAGACTGCAGAAGATCAATAAAACCCAAAAATGTTAGAAGCTTGATAGAACAAATGAATACGGTAATTAGGACTGTCCACAGAGATTCATGCGATATAACAGAAGTAAATAGGATACATTACTGTGCAGCCAAATTAATAACAGATGAAGTCCTACCACAAGAGCACTGGGTAGAAAGGGAAAGGATGGGAAGAAATTGAATGCCATCATGGAAGTATTGAATAGAGAAAACTATAAAGCAATTAAGACAAGAGGTGTCACTGGTAGAAGAGTATAGAAGAGGGAACAGATGAACAGAAATACTCAGAAAGATAGACATGATAAAAGCAATGCACAGCATTATAATGGATCAAGATTTATCATGCACTATCGCAAATAATAAACTAAAAATACCAGCACAGGCAGAAAAACTTAGAAGATACACAGATAAATATAAAGGAAAAGTACAAAATAAGTAATTTATTGAAGACCCAAAATGTTTTATAGAGAATTGGGAAACAAGATAAAAGGAATTGAAAACCACCAAAAAAGAAAAAATAAGATACATTTTGGAGACATATTTATGAAGATCCAGTGGAACATAACACAGATGCTAAATGGACAGAAGAAGTAAAAGAAAGAATAAGAAATTCAAATGTAAAGGATATGAAATGGGATGAAGTAATGGCCAGAGAGAGATTGAAACAAAGTTAAGTAAAGCCTCTAACCGGAAAATCCCAGGCCCAGATGCAGTACCTAACTTCTGGCTAAATGTATTAACATCTTTGCACAAAAATTTAGCCATGAGTGAAAACTATTTATATGTGCACCCCAACCAGACATCAGCCTGGCTAACAACTGGAAAAGTAATGCTCTTAAGAGTGAACATCCACACTACCCTAAAAATTATAGACCAGTAACTTGCCTTCCAACAGCATATAAACTATACACTGGTATTGATGCCGACAGAGATTATAGTCATTTAGAAGAAAATTCAATTATGACAATAGAACAAAAGGGTAATCAAAGAAATGTCATATGGAACAAAGGATCATTTTTTTGTTAAATAAAGTCATAGTGGAGAACTGTAAAAAGTGGAAGAATCTAAGTATGGCATTGATAGACTGCAAAAAAGCATATGACAGTATCACACATTCATTGATAAAAGAGTGCTTATAAATGTATAAGATACACCCTACACTGATAAACTACATCACAGCAACCATGAAACAGTGGCAAACCACTTTGCAGTTGAGCTGTGATAAAGGACAAATTATTATTCCAGGGATATTCCAGGGTGATTCTTTGTTACCACTGCTCTTTTGCCTTAACCAATTAAACTGTCTGCTTAATAGATTAGGTCATGGCTATAATTTGGCTCCCAGAAAGCAACAAAGTATAAAGACTTCTCATCTTCTGTTTATCGATTATTTAAAACTGTATAGCTCATCAGATGAGGAACTGATAGCAAAACTGCAAGTAGTCAAAACTTTTTCAGATTATTTGGTCTTCATAAATGTGCAAAAGCAACTTTTAAAGCAGGAAAGCTGCAGCATCAAGAAAACATCAGTTTGGGACAAGAATGTGATATAAAAGAACTTGAGCAAAAGGGAGTGGATACATATTTGGAAATTGATGAAGGATCAGCAATAAAATATGAACAAATGCAAATAAAGCTCAGTAAGGAATATTTTAGAAGACTTAAATTAATCCTGAAAACAGAGTTGACATCTAAGAACAAAGTTTAAGCTATAAACCAATTTGCCCTTGCTGTAATAACTTACAGATATGGAGTGATTGACTGGCCCCAAAAGGTGTTGGATAGATTAGACAGGAAAACAAGAAGGATGCTTCATGCTCATCAAATGACTTATAAAAATCAGTGCATACCAAGATTATATATTCCCCATTCCAAAGGAAGTATAGGCCTCCTTGAAATTGATTACATGTATCTATCTGCAATCGTGGGACTGCATACATATCTGCTGATCTCACAAAACCCAAATATAGTGAAAGTTTTGAAACATATAGAGAATAAATCTAAAATTACTTCCCTTCTTAGTCTAGCAGAAGCATATCAGCATTAAGCGGGAATGGAAATCAAACCAGAAGTAGATAAAAATCAGGCAGCAACTGAATGTGCCAAAAAACAAAAGAAAGAATATAAGGTGAAGGATCAGATGAGAAGAAATGTGCAAAATGCATAAATATAGTTGCAAGCATAGAAAACTTCTGGAACAACCGCATGTTGATCAGGATTGAATGAGAGGCGAATTCAGACCAAAGATGAAAGGTTAATATTGACAGTCCAAGATAGTGGACTACGTACGTGTTAGTTTACAACTTCCATTGAACATGTGGGAGAAGCAGACAAATGTAGGTTTTGTAAAACAGAAATGGAAACAGATGCACATGTTGTTGCTGGTTGTGAAATACTAATGACAGAGGGACTGTATACTGAA
Source organism: Protopterus annectens (assembly GCF_019279795.1). Classification (NCBI taxonomy): domain Eukaryota; kingdom Metazoa; phylum Chordata; order Ceratodontiformes; family Protopteridae; genus Protopterus; species Protopterus annectens. The sequence continues at coordinate 950,301,420 of NC_056746.1, read as the reverse complement.
AGGCATAATAATGTGGCAAGAAGACTGTTGCACTGGGGATTGTGCAAACGTTATAATAGTGAAGCAGCTGAAAAACACTGGAAACTCAGGCCACAAAGCATCATAGAAAATGATGACGTCTACATCACATGGGATCACCCATTAACAACAGTTCAAAAGATAGTTGCTAGAAAACCAAATCTAGTGGTCAATGAAAAGAAGACAAAAGTAGCATTAATCATTGAAATGACTATACTCGGTGACGACAGTGTTTTGAGTACAGTGAGACGCAAAGTCATAAAATATCAGTACTTGCAGACAGAAATAAGAGCAATGTGGAAGAAACATAACCAGACAGTTCCAATGGTTCTAGGAGTAAAAGGTCTTATAAAAAGAATCTGCATTGTAGTTAGATATGTTTTTTATTTTATTTATTTATTTTGTTTTGTTGTCCAGCTCAGCTGGATATCCGTTCCCGCTCGAGGGAGGGAAGGGGAGAAAAGAACAACAGTACAAGAGCACAGCACACATATTACACAATGGAAAATAGACAATTAGACATTTAGTATAATATGTTGAATAAAATCTAATAAAGCTCCAAGAACAGTGGTACAAAGTCAACAAGCACAACAACAACACAATACATAGAAATTATTAGACATTTAGTACAATATGTTGAGTACAATTTCTATATTGATATAAGTAGTAAGTAATAAAAAATGTAAAAAAAAAAAAGAAAAAGGAGTTGGTGGATTGGGATTGTTAAGGTGCCATTTGAATTTGAATGTATTTAAGTGCTGGCTAGGCTAGTTTGGGGTCAAGGCAGGGCATGTGATATTAGTCGGGGTTAGGGCATGGGCATAACCATTGGGTTTTTAGAAATGCTTGGAGGTGAATTTTAAATATGTTATCGAAACATGTACTCCATACGAACTGCAGAAGGAGTCAGGAAGGAGGCAGGTGCTGCGAAGAGCACTTCTGGCTGACATCAAAGAACTGAAACAATACTTATTTCATGAACTTTAATCATACTTTGATTTCGGAATGGGGTCCATTCCCATCATGGTATTAGAAACCCAAAAGATTTGGAGAAATTAAAAAGGGAGAAGCCTTGTAATATTGCTAACCTGCTGGCAGATAGGTTCAGTGAGAACATCTCCCCCATCACTGCCCAATATACCACAAGACATTTCTCTCACAAGTCCCCCTCCAGAAATCTCTAAGGAACAGGTCTTTAATGCCCTTTCCAAGGCAAAAAACATGACCTCTATGGGACCAGACCACATCCCTGGCTCCATCCGAAAATGCCTAAAGAAGGAGTTAGCAGCACCTCTGAGTAGCCTCTTTAACCACAGTCTAAGCACTGGGTATGTTCCTGCAGACAGAAAACTGCCACTGCCATCCCCCTCCAGAAAGGGGGCTTCTCTGCTGAGCCCAGGAATCACAGACCAATAAGTCTGACCAGCCTCATATGCAAGGCCATTGAGAGAATCATCATGACCACATCAACAAGGATATAAGCGATCTCCAAACACTATACCCATTCCAGTCTGGTTTTGCTAAAGGGAGAGCATGCCTACTGAACTTGGTGTACTTTTTTGAAACAGTCACCAAAGCCCTGGATGAAGGCAAAACTGTGCATACTTCCTATTTAGACCTAGCGCAGGCCTTCAACACCATTCCCCACTCAGACATCATTGATAAACTTACCAAACTGAGCGTAAACCAGTATATAGTTAGGTGGGTTGCTAACTGGCTCATAAATAGAATACACATGGTTATACATTAATAGGGGACTCTTCCTGCACCAGACCAGTAACCAGTGGAGTCCCCAGGGCTCGGTGCTAGAGCCCCTCCTGTTTGGAATTTACTTTTCAGAAGTACATGCCAAAAGAAAAGCTATGCGGCTAACAAAGTTTGCAGATGACTGCAAGCTGGGTACAATAATTGAATCCCCTAGTGACATTGTCACCTTTCAGAAAGATGTTACTCAAACCAATGATTGGTGCCAAAGTTATGGGCTCAAGCTAAAGACCAAAAAGTGCATCATCATCCCCTTCAGCAAGGGAGATGTCTCTGCAAAGAACCACATTAACAACAACATCTTAAGTGCCCAATCTGTGGCAAGAAACCTGGGCACACAAGTTGACAGCAATCTCTCCTTTGACCATCATGTTTCCACTGTGGTAAGGAAAGCCTTTTACATTGCTCATATCATCAATAAGGGCATTGCCTCCAGAAAAAAAGAGGTTATAAACCCTCTGTACTCCTCCCTTATTAGACCAGTTATAGAATATAATGTGTCATTTGGTATGTACCTCACAAGGCACCTCCAACATTTGGAGAGACCTCAGAGGTACCTCATAAAGAAAAGTCAAGGTGTCCAACACCTGTCCTATGCTGATAAGACTAAAATCCCTGTTGCTATACTCTGTGTCCTACAGGCTACTCAGAAGAGACCTCTGCCTAGTCTATAAGGCAACCACAGACCCTGCCCTGATGGAAATGCTACACATTAGCAAGACAAATGGCAATCGCTGCAGTCTCTCTAGTGATCTCAACATGAGAAGCAACATTAACAGAACCTGCTGGACAGACAGGTTCATCTCCCAAAGCTCCTCCTACTCAGGAATAAGCTTCCAATCTTAGTAAAACAGTGCCCATCACTAACCCTCTTTGAGCGTAATCTGGATAACTGGATGGGGAATCGCAAATTCATCCCTGGGGTTTTACATGCATTCCTTCTGGACAGGAGCAGCAGGTGTCGAATAAGGCTTCCTAATAGCACCATTAAAAGAGGGAAAAAACTTGGCTAGGCTTGTAAGGGCCTCAGAGTTACTAGCTTAGTAACATTGTATGATCCTATGATCCTACAAACACATCTTAGACAAATTGTTAACCATAAGCTACTGGTGAGTATAGTTGCTGCTGTAACACAAGTAATAAAAAAAACTCTACATCATCCTGTTACAGTCTCTCTCTCTCCTCCAAACAACAGCCATTCAGCTGTTTTAGCTTTTCCCTCAAAGAAGCCCCTGCTTACAGAAAACCTGCATAGTAGTATCTGTGTTTTCTTCAACTATCCACCTCTGACTAAGAGTTTTTAGCTAATGCCTGGGAACTCTCTATTGCAGGTCATCAGCTTAAAAAGAATAATATTAAGCACAAAAAAAAACAAGGACAGAAGACAGGTCATTCTAGTACCCACAACCATACTGACAGAACACCTAGCGGTATGAACTTCTCTTATCCTATTACTATACTTTAAAGAACATTTAGTCAAAGAAAATTGAATGTGAAGACCCTGACTTGATAAAAGCTTCAGAGACTGAAACATGGCTAGAGGTCAATGTACTTAGGAATCTCCCACAGGTAGAACCCACACAACCATTTATCACTCTATAATATTGCTCCTCTTCTCCCCCTCGCAGGTGGCTACAAATAAACTTTATTTATTTATATTTTTATTTATTTCACGTTTGTTAACCGGGTTAGTCCAACTGAGTTTGCAAACAAACCCATTTTCAGTGGAGATCCAGGGGGCACAGCAAACATAAGTAAAGATAAAGTGAAAATATACAAATATTAAATAACAGTCACAGTACAAAATAATTGTAATAAAGAAAAGGTTCTTTATTAACTATTTGCATTGCATAGATAGTAAGCAACCCATTTTCAGTGGAGACCCAAGGGAAAAGAGCCCCAGCAAACTTAAGCAAAGATAAACATACATGACAAAAGCTATTAAAAATAACAATGCAAATACGAAATTAATTATAAAGAGATAAAAATTATGAACATGATAGCAGCGGTCTAAATTTACTACATATAAGAGTAAAACCAAAAGGATAATTGTTCAAAAGAAAAATGTACAGACATTGATAGGAAGTGGGGGGAAGATAAATAGTGTGGAAAATGGGAGGGGGGAGAAAAGAGGGGGCTATAGAAGGGCTATAGTTGTAGAGCTAAGGGTTTAGGAGGTAGTTTAAGTAGAAGTTACTAACAGAGAAAGTTAGGAAATGAAACAGGTTATACAGTAGGTCAGACTAAGACTATGTGTGGTCAAGGCAACTCATAATTTCAAGTTTAGTAGGTGGGATTTAAGCTCCTTTTTAAAACAGGGAAAGGAAAGGTTGCATCTGATACAGAGAGGGAATTTGTTCCAATTTCGTGAGACAGTGTTTGTAAAGTAGCTTGCCAATATTCCTTTTAGGTTTATAAACTGAGAGAAGATGCTGATCAAGTACTCCAGAGAGGCTGAGGAGAGAGTAGGGAGTAACGTGGAAGGCGAGAGCAGGGCAGGCAGAGGGGTTGCTAAGTATGGAAAAGGTAGAGTGGAGTTGCAATTGTAGAAGATGCAGAAATTCCAGCCACTGAAGTTTGTTTAGTGAGAGGCAGTGATGCAATGAGAGTGGTTAGTTTAGAATAAATCTGGCAATTTTGTTGTATGTTTGTTCCAGTTTCTGCATTAAGGTAGTCTGGATATTGGTAAGGATGTGGGAGGCATATAGAAGACTAGGTAAGAGAAATGCCTGCGCAAGAGTGTGTTTAGTGGTAGTAGTGAGGAATTTTTTTTGTTCCTATAAAGTAGTTCAAGTTTTTGGTGTTTTTTTGATGGTCTGTTGTATGTGCAAGTTAGATTTTAGTTGGTCATCAATTATTACCCCAAGGAGTTTGGTGTGTGAGGCAGGGGAGACAGTGGCGCCATGTAGGGAGGAAAGAGAAAATTTGGATTTAAGGTGAGACAGTGTCTGTGGTAGAAGTGAAAGAGTTGAGTTTTCTTCAACATAAGGATTAGTTGATTATTTCTGAGCCAGTTTTCAACAGAGATAAAGGAAGTTGGTGTTAGTGTGTGTATTTCAGAGATAGTATTGGAGATTGATAAGAGAGCAGAGTCACCTCCATATTGTATTACAGATGTGAGACTGCAGGATGAATGTAAGTTGTTGGTAAAAATGTTGAAAAGGAGCGGTCCAAGTATGGAGCCTTGGGGTGCTCCTGTTTGAACAGCAAGGAAGGGTGAGAAAGCCTGCTGCCATCTAACAGCTTGTTTTCTGCCAGTAAGGTAGGATTGGAACCAGCCAAGAGTAGAAGGAGAGTGGTTTAGGTCTGAGAGTTTGTTAAGAAGGATGGGATGAGACACAGTGTTGAAGGCTTTAAAGAGATCAAGGAATAGACAGGAGATGAGGAGACTGTTATCCCTAGCGTCTGCAACCTTTTGTGTTATGTTTGCTTCAGGGTTGTTATAACAAACAGCCAATATTCCACAGATCACTGCTGGATCTGAGCTATACTTGTAAACCATTTACCTTCAGTTATGCTGTTTTTTTGTTTGTTTGTTTGTTTGTTTTTGCATAAGGGTTGTTTCAAGGTGGGTAACTAAGAAACTTGACAATACCTAGGAGCAGTGTACTTTCCAAATACTGTCCATTACCCCTCCTTCCCCACACACTTCACAAGACCTTCTCAAATTCACTGTTTCACTTCCAGACATTCCCTGCACTCAGTCGGACATGGCTTTTCTCATTGTACTTCTTATACTGACGCCAGTGTATTATATTGCAGTCTCCACTCCAAACAGTTCTACAGTTGTGTTAGCTTTTCCCTAAAGTATGTATGACTTGCTATGCTATGCTTTGTTGGAGTCTATACTCACAGTGCATTACTATGTTACATAAAATTTCAGTTATTGCGAGTTAGAATGGAAGAAGCCCACTCTGAATATTAATGATCTGATGTTGTCATTTTCATTCATTCCTCAACTGATGGATCTCAGATCCGACCTTGGATCCAACTTGGCCACTTTTACCAGATTCACGGATCCAACTCTCAATCTCCTCCCTTTACCCATAATGCATTATTATCCTAGCATACCTCAGATCTCAGTTGCCGCCATATCTTTCAGATACAGGGTGCAAACTAGGTGTTTTTTTGTCACATACAGTGAGTTTTTCTAGTTTATTCAATTGATCTCTATCACCCTTCCTCTCTTAACCTGTCTTATAGTTTTTCAGGTTTCTGTGCGTTAGTACTGTACCTCCCTATTTACACCTTCCTACCTGTTACAGGGTACTTTTCTAAGTACCATTGCTGGTACCCTTGCTTTTTCTTCTGCTTCATTTTCCTAACCAATACAGGGTATTCTCTAGGACCAATGCTTAAGCTTTCTATTTATTACAAAAAAAATGGTTACTTTCCTTTTCTCTGTGTTCCTTGGCAGTCAGCAAGATATTCAACAAGCTTATGGGCTTCAAAAAATGCACTTCCTATGGGCATAAGATTCCCAGTTATGGTGCCCACATGGAGTGCGTTTGCTGCTTGTGCACTGCACGTTTGCACACCCAGTGCCCTATTTGTGCAGGGTTTAATTCCAGGGCATTGAGTGATAAGAGAAATAAACTAGTTTTGAGGGGTCTGCAGTCCTCTTTCTCTTCTTCTTTGTCTGCTGGGGCTCAAACCTCTAATAAGAAGTCTGATAAAGGGAAGCCTGACTCAGCTCTGAAGGAGAAAGACTCCAGTAAGTGGTCCCCTGTCCATTCTCCCAGATTGGCCCTGATAATCGAGCCTCCAACAAAAATCTCAAAAAAGTCAGATCCGTCCTTCTCGGATCCTAGATCATCCAAAGCTAAGTTGGCTTAGACCGTGTCTCCCTGCTTCAAATTGGAGCCAAAATCTCCTCAGCTTCATTCATCTTTCTTACAGGACAGCCGAGGAAACTCTTCAGACCACCTTCAAACAGCTGCTCCCTCAGGTCCTCCAGGAACCTATTGAAAGTAGACATGGATAGAATGATGAGGAAGTTCCTCAGAGCTCAAATTCAGATGGGGATGATCCTGGATCTTTCTCCCATCAGGCGTGTTAGCCTGCCCTCCACCCAGCCTCAAGTGATATCTCCTTCTCAAATTTGACCTGTGGTTTCAGAGTCCTCAACTTTGAGCTCTTCAAGAGTATCCTTGTCAGATCTGAAGACAGGTCATTCTTCCACTTCACCCATGCTCCTGAGTTGCCCGGCCGGTTTTGATCTTTCACACTGGAGTGACTTTCACAGCCAAAGCATCAGCACTAGCTCTGGGGGAGTTAGGGTCAACTCTGAAGCTGACAGAGCCATCCTTGCTCTTTGAAGCCTCTGTGTTGGACAGTTTGGGCCTGACTCCCACCTCAAGACAGGATTTTTGGGTATTCAGAGCAAGACAACAATGGTGGCTTTAGCTCCAGTGCACCAGCTGCTGTTTCCCCTGGACCCTCTGCCTTTGAGGTAGTGGAGACAGTCTTCTCTTTACTGAGAGAGAGGACATCCTTACCCCCCCCCCCATGGATCTTACTTGTGTCCCACCATATAATTTGAGCTCTGAGCCTCTCAGGTGTATACGATTGGGACAGACAACCCAATCAAGTCTTCAGTCAGTCCTTCCTCAGGACACTCCTATTACTTCCGTTATCTTACCAGACCACCCACTGATGAGGTCCCTAGGCAGAGAACATGTAAAAGGAGACACTTAGATTGTTCCTGGAATCTCGCACCGAGGACACTGACTTTGATGAAGCAGAGGGATCACCCTGCTCCCAGATCTCCATCTGACAACTTCTCCGTTGGAAAGTTCCTGGAACTTCTGAAGCAGAAAGGTGGATGGTCTTCTAAACCCCCTTCCCAGGAGGAATCAGTGTTTCTGGAGGCTTTCAGATATGGCCCAGCTACATCTTGGGTGGTCCCACTAGCTGATGAGTTCATGGACCTAGTCTCATGCCATGCATTGGAAGGAACGGGATACCATGGAGCCTATCCCCACGTGATTAGATAAGTTTTTAGCTCCCCCAAATGATAGCACTCACTGGAGCAAGGTCCGTGTCTGTGTAGGACCAAAAGAAAACTTCTTCACAACTAGTCACCCTTCAGCCCATTTCCAGCACGTCCATGTGGCTGATATCTCATGCTGATGAAGGTACTTCAAGGGTGGTGGGTTTGGGCATAGCCATTAGGAGACATGCCTGGATGCACTTGTGTGATTTACAGAGCCCTTCAAGTTTTAGTTCATCAGTGCTATGTTTGATGGAGCTTCCCTGTTCAGCCCCAAACAGAAAGGAATGCTCTCCAGAAGTGAGCAGAAGTGAGCAAGATGGAAAGACCTTGTCTGCTATTTTGATCTGATTTTCTACCCTTCAGAGATCCTACTCTTGGAGTCAATGAGGCGGTAAGAAGATGTGGTTTCACAAGTCCTAAAGGCCTTTCCAAGACTTATGAGGAGGCAGAACTCCCTGGGGCACAGGGGAAGAACTCTAATGGAAAATGCCACCCTTGTGGCAGAGGTGGCCTGCAGAAGCAGGGTTTCAGAAGTACCCTCTCAGATAAACCCTACCAGTGCTCCTAAAAAATTGCCCAGCTGCTGTACTCTGGTTGCAGTCATGGGGCACTTGTCTCTGCACCTAGATGGGCCTCCATCACAAAAGATATTTGGGTGCAGAGAATCATATCCAGATGTTATTTCATAGCATTTTCCCAAACACCCCCCCCCCATGAAAATGAAAAAGATGCCTGATGTACCACCCAATCAGAGGGAGGCAGCAACCTTGGAAATAGAAAAGCTACTAGGAAAAAGAGTAATCCAAAAAGTCCCCCCATACCAATTAGGATCTGCAACCTACTCAATATTCTTTTTAGTTTCAAAAGAAGACAAGGGACTTGAAACCCATCCTGGATCTCTGCAAGCTGAACCAGTACATGAAATATTCAATGCTCCAGATGGTCACAGTTCAGTCCATTTTGCCCCTGCTGTAAAAGAATGATAGGATGTGCTTGAAAGATCTTCAGGATGTATACTATCATATCAAAATGAACAGATGCAGTAGAAGATATCTGTGTTTTTGGCTGGAAGCCAATCATTACCAGTTCAGACCATTGCTCTTTGGTCACCCCACAGCCACCAGGGTGTTCTCCAAATGCATGGCAGTGGTAGCAGCTCACCTGAGACTGCTGGAATTCTGGGTGTTTCTGTATATAGATGACTATCTCCTGACCTCTCCAACTAGGCATCTACTTGTTAAAGCAAGGGACTATTTGCTTCACTTATGTCACCTTCTGGGCATCACAGTCAACTACAGCAAGTCACAGCTCAAACCTACACAGAATATGGAGTTTATAGATGCTTGTCTAGACACGGTCAATCAGATAGCATCACATTCTCCAGCAAGAGTACAAACCCTCAAATCCCTGGTCATGGAACTGATCTTGCATTCTTCTCCAGCAACACAGCTAGTTTGCAAGCCTTAGGGTTCACGGCAGCAGCAATAAATCTGATTCCATTAGCCAGAGTTTGTATGTGGATTTTGCAGTGGAATGTGTCAGTACAGTAGTCTATTCCAGTCAGAATTACAAAAGTTTGCAAGGAACACTTTCTTTGATGGATCCATTGAGTCAAAGTTTCACAGGACCATCCATCTGTTCTCATTTTCCCAGTAGTCTCAGTGACCATGGACACCTCCCAACTGGAGTGGACGGCATTTCTTTTGAAGGGCAGTCCTAGGTACATGGTCTCAGAAGAGGACAATTCACACATCAATGTCTTGGAAAAGACAGCAGCCCTTCTAGCATTGCAGGTCTTTCAAGATTCTCTCCCTTCTGAGATGATTGCAGTTCAAGTGGACAATTCTGGTACATCAACAAATGGGGTGGGGGTGGGGATCAGATCTTATACATTATGTTGAAAGGCAAGGAGAGTGTGCCAATTGGCAGTCTCTTGTGGCTGCTTTCTCTTAGCAATACACATACTGGGGAAAGCCAGTGTGCTTGCAGACAGACTAAGTGGGTCCATTCTGATGCCTCATGTGTGACTTCTAAATATAAAATTGGCAGGGAGGATTTTATGTTATTGGGCCAGCCATGCAGCAATCTTTTCCCATCACATTCTCCAGCAAGAGTACAAACCCTCAAATCCCCAGTCATGGAACTGATCTTGCATTCTTCTCCAGCAACACAGCTAGTTTGCAAGCCTTAGGGTTCATGGCAGCAGCAATAAATCTGATTCCATTAGCCAGAGTTTGTATGTGGATTTTGCAGTGGAATGCCTCATGTGTGACTTCTAAATATAAAATTGGCAGGGAGGATTTTATGTTATTGGGCCAGCCATGCAGCAATCTTTTCCCACAACAACAAGTGCAGCCTGTTCTTCTTCCTGGTCTCTCTACTGTGGGAGTCACCAAGAGATGCTCTAGTCTATGCCTTGCCCTCCAGTCTCCTCTGTGCTTATCCCCATTACCACTAATCCCCAAATTTCTACAGAAAGCACACCAGTTGAAGAGCATGATAATCCTCTTTGCATCTTTTTGGCCTTGTCAAGTTTGTTTTCTCTTCTTGCAGCCTCATCTCCTGTATCTGAGTTGGTTACTGGACCCAAGTCCAGACCTCATTTTCATCTGACAGGAATAAAACATCCAGATATCAAACAACCTCAAGTTGATTGCATGGTTTCTCCACTTCCAGTGATGGTTAGACAGTCCAGGCTTTCCTCCCCAGTCCACCGTATCCTCTTCTCTTATCTTCTTAAAAGGTCTCTACTAGTAAAATTTACAAAAGTATAAGGAATATATATTTCAGTCTGGGCCCTCCAGAGAGACCTGGATTCCTTCTCTGCCCCAGTCTGTACAATTCTTGAATTTCTGATATTTTTTGACAACACCAAGTTTTTCAACTGTAAATGTACAGTACAGTTGGCAGTTATTTCTAATTTTCATTCAAGTGAAAATCACTCCACTTTGGCTTCTTTAAAGTTTGTAAAGCTTTTCCTAAAGGCACCTTTATACTGAGGACTCAAGTCAAGGACCCTGCTCATCCATAAGCTTTGGCTGTCATACAACAAGTTCTGACTCAACAACATTCATTTGAATTATTGACAAAGCTGGACCTTAAATTATTGTCCTGGAAAATGATTTTTCTTGTCACTATCACTTTCACTTCCACTGGGTGAGTGTCAGAACTCCAGGCCCTCTCCTCCAGATCTCCCTACTTGATTTTACATAAAGACAGGGTTTCCCTATACAAGAACCCATATTTTTTTGCATAAGGTGGCTTCTGAATCTAACATTAATTGTTATCAATCTACCCGTATTCTTCCCAAAAGTTTCAAACAAGGGCGAATACATGCTACATCTTTTGGACGTGCACCAACAGCTTAGATTTTATCTTCACAGATCCAAAGATTTCAGGAAGACTGACCAATTTGTATCTTTTTCCAAGAACAAGTTGGGAAAAGCAGTGTCTAAATGGACTCTAGCTAAATGGTTGACTGAATGTATGTCCTTTGTTTAAAAAGAAAGAGGATTACCTTTGCCTAAGCCCCCCCCCCCCAAAAGCACGTTCCACAAGGTCTGTAGCCACTTCAACTGCTGTTTGGTCAAGAACATCTATAGATGACATTTGTGCCACTGCCACCTGGTCCAGCGCTCATACTTCTATTGCTTATTACAAGTTAGATTTACTTTCTAGGGATAGGACATTTGGCTCTGTTGTACTCTTGAATATCCTTCTTGAGGGACCACCTAGGTTTATCTAGTGGGCGCTCTCTCCCATCACTTGAGGAATGATTGAACATGACAACATCAGACATAAAAGTTATGTACTCACCATAACAATCCATCTGTGTTGTACATTTTCATTCCTCCTCAACTTCCTGCTGTGCATCCCCCTTCCCTCTCTTTCTGGTGAGAACTAAGGGATGCTCCTTTGGAAACCGTTTTGTTCTCTGTTCAAGCTCCAGCCTCGTTTTCTATGTCTCTATTCTCCTTTTTATATCAATTTTGCAACATGCATATTTTATTTGGGACAGCAGACTTGATCTAAGTTAGGCTAAGATGATAGGGCATTATGGTTAAAGGGAGGAGCTCGAGAGCTGGATCCACGAATTTGGTAAAAGCATCTAAGCTGGATCAGAGGTTGGATCTGAGATGCATCAGTTAAGGAAGAATGAAAATAGACAACACAGATCCATCATTAAGGTAAGTACATTACTTTTCTTTTTGTCTGCTAATTTCATGTCAGTAAAAGTTAGTATTGCATAAACCTACTCTAACTTATTGGGTTTTCTCAGATAGTTAGGACAGCTAAATCAAGTAAAATGCTCTAATTTATTGTGTTTAGCCTGCTAAATATGATTTAGGAAAGGGTCCAATTATCTTTAGAAGCAGATGTTTATCCAGTGTGATGAGTCATTTTCTGTATCCCATCCTGTTCAACTTGTGAATATTAACTTTTTTCCTATGTGGCAGAACACAATTAAGTATTACAGCCATATTTTCCAGACCACTGTTGAATCTGAGCTCCCCCCCATTTACCTTCAATACTGCCCCCAAAACCACTTACCTTCAGTTATGCTGAGAATTACCAAAGTTGGCTAAAATTACCTGTCTGACCATCTACCTAGTCAAAAAATTATTTTGACATTTATTTGGCTAATAAGCCTAATGTCAAGGCAGGCAGAGGAACAATGTTGCTGGTGGGAAAAAAAAACAAAAAACAAACACCTGAAACTTAAGATTTTTCCAGTTGAAAATAGTTTTAACAAAACAAGGAAAAGAGCCAGATTGGAGCCTTATCCCACTAAGCATTGGAAACCATAGCAAACATCTACTACCTGTTATCTAAATTGCTCATTCACAACATACTAACTCATGGAGACTTCAACATATATACATATACATACACACACACACACACACACATATATATATATATATATATATATATATATATATATATATACATATATATATATATATATATATATATATATACACACACACACACACACACACACACACACACACACACACACACACACACACACACATATAAAAACACGTTGAAGCGTTCTTCTCATAGTACACTCTCTACTAGCAAATAAATCCCTTGACCGGTTCTAACACAAATAAGGAAAGGCTCTGTTCTTAGCTTACTTGTAACATATATTCCATAGAAAATACACAGTGTAGGATACATATCAAATGACTTAAGTGACCACTTTTCACTGGAGGTAATTATTTTATTTAAAACTCCTGCCCCTCCCATCTTTCTACATTCCAAAGACATCTTGGATCCATTCAGAGAGGGTCTATATTACAGTATCAAATTTTCAAAACTTGGAATCTGATATGGTCAACACCATATAATCGAAGTCTTGAAACATCGAAAATCTAATAAAACACAACAACCTACAAATACAAACTATTTAAACTCTCTAAGGAGGGGGGAAAGCCCCCCTGCCCCCCCCACACCTCCCGCTACTTAAATATACCAACTCTGAGATCGCACTACAGTGCAGAAAAGGGAAATCTTGCCTTTCTGTGCTGTATGGAGATCTCCATTAAAAGATTCGAAGTTTCAAGACTTTGATCATATGGTGTCGACCATATCAGATTAAAAATTTTGAAACTTCAGTCTTCTGATATAGACCCTTCAGAGATATGCAACTCAGAGTGGCCTCTGTTATACCATTGATGTGAACCTGATGAATCTTTACATCACTTGAACACACTTGCCTACTACCAAAAAGAGGGTGAGTGGTAAATCATTGCCCATGGCTAAACTCTACACTCAAATCTTTAATGAAAGTGTAGAATATGATCAGCCAAAGCATGTGTTTGGGGGAATTGAGTATGTGACAGTTTTTATGTATTAAAATGTACTGTATACTGTGAACTTTGAATGAACTCCGAGCAATGAGAAAGTACTGAAAAACAAGAGTCTGCCTGAAAGCAGGAAATGTGCCTTTTATGGAAGTACATCCGATTTTCTTTCTCTGCCCAGAGATATGATGATGTGAATTGTCTTATGTTTATGGGTAAACCTTTGATTGGTTAATTGCCCTTCATAATAATCTAATTGGTTCATTTTTATATTTTTGTACTGTCAGCAATATCACCAGTATATAAGCTTGTTTATTCCTTTGTTCTGGGAGTCTCCCTGGTACTTTCCATGAGGCTCCCACACGTGTGTACTGTAGTTAATAAAAACCACTGAAAGAGAGAAAGAACTATTTGTCCTCATTTTTAAAGTATTGTGTAATGTAACAATTGGTGCCGTTTACTCCGATCTGAATTGAGAACAAGCTGCAGCAGTCAGGAAGTGGACGAAATATTGCTAATGAAAGGGCCCATAACATATTTTTCTGTTTCTGCAGTGTTTCTTTCATTTCTCTGTATTTGCCTGCCTTAAAGATTTGAATTTTTTATTTTTTTATTTATGCAGGAAAAGATATGATTTCTCTCATTCAGTGAGGTAAGTGGCATGCATTTCTCTTCTGCTATTAAATGTGGAGTATGAGTGTGGGTTAATACGGAAATTCTGGCGACATACGTATGAAAGGAGGAATGATAGTAGGGTAACAAGACGTTTATATAATGCCTTAGCTAAACCTGTGTTAAACAAGTTTAGCTTATTGAGTGAAAATGGGAGCGAGTGCGGGAAAAATAATGGAGCCAGAAAGAGGTACACCAGCTGGTTATATGTTTTATCGTGTGTCCCGGGACAGTTGCATGTTTTTAAATCAGTGGATCGCCCTTACTAAAAATGACGGTGACCTTGCTTTTCCTGAAAATGGTAGTTTTAATAAAGATATATTGACTAATTTGCAAAAGAAATTAAAAAAGAAAGGAAGAATACCAGGGTTGTGCTGGGCAGCTTTTAATGATTGGATGTGTGAAGCTAAAGAAAGGGAGAAGGACTCGGTTGTCAGTAGTCTTAAGGATAATCAAAAGAAACTAAAAGAGCAGATAAAGGAACTGCGACATACTGTGAGTAATCTAGATGTAGCAAATGGTAAACACTTAAAGGAAACTCCCTTTAAGGGATTATATCCTGTACAAGAATTAAGTAAATTACAAATAACTGAATCATCTGAAGATGATAACCACTGGTTCCCCCCACCCCCTACGGCTCCTCCACCGCTATATCAGCCTTCACAGGTTCAAGATGGAGCAGTGAGCTCCACAACAGAGGGTGAAGGCCGGCGGGGAGAAGAGCAGACCGCACCCGACTCTGGAAGCAGAAATCAGGCAATGGGAGGTCAGCCTAGCAGACCGCTTATAGAACAACCTGACCAAACAGATACAGGTAAACCGTCACCTAGACTAACCCGTTTGAAAACAAAAAAGCATCAGAAAAGAAATGCACAAGTGCTTTTTGACCTTAGGTTTAGCCAGCCGAAAAAATATCACAATAAAAAAGCCGTATATTTACGCAAGGGTAAATATTACAAACAATGTCCAATTGTGATTGAAGAAAATGACAGCTACAGTGGTCCGGACAAATCTAATCCAGATTCTGACTCTGAATTGGGCACTAGCCCATCAGATGAAGAGGGAGTATTCCCATTGAGAGAAGTCCCAAACCCAGCACATGCTAGAGATGCAGGACAACCAGCTACTGTGGTGGTACCTAGGGTGTGGTCAGCAGTTGATTTTCAAGCGATCACTAAATCTCTTCCGCCTATTCGTAATAACCCAGCGAAGTTTCATTGCATATTGGCAGGACATATCTGTTTGCAAAATCCTACCATAGAAGAGGTTAGAGCTGTCCTCCAATACACTGTCCCAGCTGATCTGATGAAACGTATCTGGGATCATGCTAACGTTCCTACCCCAATACCGAAGCACAACACACAAGGGTAGAATGGATTTGAAGTGGTTAGGCAATGTATAGTTGATGCTATCACTGTAATAGTGCCACCTACCCCCAATTGGTTGAAAATTAAATCAGTCATATGGAAAGAGGATGAGCCAACAGACGAATACTTAAATCGACTCACTGAAGCCTTTGAGGCATATTCCGGGATATCTGGGATCATGCTAACATTCCTACCCCAATACCGAAGCACAACACACAAGGGGAGAATGGATTTGAAGTGGTTAGACAATGTATAGTTGATGCTATCACTGTAATAGTGCCACCTACCCCCAATTGGTCGAAAATTAAATCAGTCATACAGAAAGAGGATGAGCCTATAGACAAATACTTAAATCGACTCACTGAAGCCTTTGAGGCATACTCCAGGTACCCAGAGCCCACCGAAGGACCAGCACAAAGTGGGCTGTCAGCTGCCTTTGTAGATGGGTTATGCCCTCAGGTGAGGGACAAGCTAAAGGAAGTATGTTTAAACTGGCCCAGTTTGGGCCTACATGAGTTAGTCCAACAGGTACAATACCTATCTGACCATTTAGCCAAAGAAAAGAAGGATTTACAGGAGAAATTAGTAAAAGCACAAATCCAAATGTGTAGCGCTTTTGGTCAGCAAGGTAGAGGATGAGGGCGAGGGAGAGGGAGGGGAGGATGCCAAGGAGCAGGAAATCAGAATAGACAAAACTGGCAGGGAACACAATTGGCTCCACCCCAGAATTCTAGTAATCAGACAGAGTGTTTCAACTGTGGCCAAGCAGGCCATTGGAAAAATGAGTGTCAATATTTGGCTGAGCAACCTGCACCATACACTGATACGTTGCAACAGTGGAATTCTAGCTGGACGCCGTCTAATCGACAGCAACCACAATGAAGGTTCCCTGAACAGAAACAACAGCAATTGTGTCCTTTTATTCCTGTGGATCAGGATGGACCACATGTTATGTTACTGGTTAAAAATAAACCCTATCCATTTTTAATTGATACCGGTGCAACTAAATCCATGCTAGCTGGCAAAGCAGCCATGAATGTTCCCCTCTCCGACAAAATAACTAGAGGGGTGGGTGTCTCTGGTATACCTATTGAGTATTCCGAAACTATTCCAGTCCCAGTAACTTTGGGACCTCTGCAGGATAACCATGCATTCTTAGTAGGACCCCCTGCACCTTTAAATCTATTAGGAAGCGACTTGCTTTGCAAAATGGGGGCCACCATTTTTTGCACAGCTGATGGAGTTTATCTCCAAGTACCTTCAGACCAACAGGATAGTACCCTGGCGGCTTTAGATGACTCCATCATTTTACAGACGATGTGTATCCAGCCAAATTCTGACAGAAATGAGTATTTACATTCCCTACCCTCCCACCTGTGGACTACTCATGACAATGATGTAGGGTTTTTGACCCACCACAAGCCCATGCAACAACCCAATATTACCGATGAAGAAACCTAGCAAACAAGCTTACAGATTTGTGCAAGACTTGTGGGAAGTTAATAAAGCTGTTTTGCCTGTTTTCCCGATTGTACCAAACCCAGCTACTATTTTGAGCTGTATCCCACCTACTGCAAAATGTTTTATGGTAATAAATATTTCATCAGCTTTTTTTCTCTATTCCAGTACATCCCGATAGTCAGTATTTGTTTGCATTAACCTACAAAGGCCAGCAGCATACTTGGACTCGATTACCCCAAGGATATGTAGAATCCCCAACCTTATTTCCTAGAGAGATGCATAGACAGTTACAGGATCTGCAACTACCATCACGTTCAGTTCTAGTCCAATATGTGGACGATATTCTTATAGTTTCACTGGACAGTAACTCGTGTAGGGAAGATTCCCTTCTTGTGTTAACCTTTTGGCTACACGAGGGTTTAAAGTAAATAGATCGAAATTACAATTCTGTCAGAAAAAGGTGCAGTATTTGGGACATATTATTACAATGGGTTCTCGTCAAATACTCCCAAATCATATAACTTCTATTCAAAATGCCCCACGCCCTCTAACTCAGAGGCAGCTCCGAGGACTCCTTGGCCTAGCAGGATACTGCAGACAATGGGTGCCTAATTTTTCAGAAATTTCGGCCCCCTTGTTACAACTCCTAAAAAAGGACATTACGGAACCTTTACCCTGGACATCACAACACGATGAGGCTTTTCAGGCTATCAAGACAGCCTTGGTAAATCCTCCTGCCTTAGGGTTGCCAGATTATTCCAAACCTTTTGTTTTCTTTTGCTGTGAGTGAAACAAGACTGCCTTGGGTCTCCTAGCCCAGCAACGCACTGGAGGCTACCGGCCTATTGCTTACTACAGCACTCAGCTAGATCCAGTTGCCTCTGGTTACCCAGCTTGCTTACGGGCTGTGGCAGCCGCTGCTGTCTTGGTTGACATGGCGGCTCCACTAACACTGGGACATGATACTATATTAGCAGTCCCACATGCAGTTCAAGCATTACTTTTGAAAACAAAAACACAGTATCTTTCAAATGCACGTCTTACTAAGTATGAATTAAGTTTAATAAATAACCCTACCTGCAAGTCATATGCTGCCACCACTGAACCCTGCATCTTTAATACCAACATCAGATGAGGGCGAACCACATGTTTGTGTGCTTGTAGTTAACTCTGTTCTTTCTCCTAGGTTACACTTGTATGACACTCCTTTGCAAAATCCTGATTTGGTTCTTTTTGTTGATGGATCCTGCTTACGAACAAACTCCGGAGAATTCCAAGCAGCCTGGTCAGTCTGTACTCCTACTGAAGTTTTAAGGTCAGCATGATTACCCCCAGGCACTTCTGTGCAGGCTGTGGAACTAGTGGCATTATCGAATGCATGCAAAATAGCTAAGGACAAGTCTGTTACTATATATACTGACTCCCATTATGCCCATGGTGTTGTAGATGATTTTGGTATACTATGGAAGGAACAAGGGTTTTTAACATCTTCTGGGGCACCCGCTAAAAACCATTTTTACATCAATAACTTGCTACAAGATTTATTGTTACCATCTGAACTTGCTGTTGTTAAATGTGCAGCCCATCAATCTAATGACTCTTGAAATTAAGGGCAATAATTTAGCTGACTGGGCTGCTAAACAGGCTGCTCTCTCACAAACTGTTCAGAGACATTTTTTGCAGCATTTGCAACCAATGGTTACTTTTGATACCACAGTGTTAAAAGCTTTACAGGATGAAGCTCCAGAAATCAGAAAGGAGAACATGGCTGGCTCAAGGTTGTTTTAAATGCTCTGATTTCATTTGGCAACATCCAGGCAGACTGGTCTGCCCAATGTCCATGTTAAATTCTCTTATTAAAGAGTATCACTTGCCAGCTCATGTTGGGGTACAAGTGTTAATAAAACAAATCCAAAAGGATTGGTTTGCCCCAGGACTTTCTGCTTCTTTACAGCATTTTTTTGAGCACGTGCTCCATTTGTTTACAGTATAACATTTCAAAAGGCACTATGGCTCCCGCACAACCACTGCCAAAACCATTGGGACCATTTTGCGCTTTGCAATGGGATTTTATTGAACTTCCACCTTGTGCTCGTTTCAAATATGTTTTAAATTTTGTTGATGTTTTTCTGTGTGGTTAGAAGCCTACCCATGTGTAAAAAATGATGCTATTTCAGTTGCTAAGAAACTTTGTTATGAATTGATACCTCGTTTTGGTGTTCCCTGTCAAATATATTCAGACCGTGGAACACATTTTACTGCTCAGTTAATTGATTCACTGTGTAAAATGTTAGGCATCACTCTAAAATTTCATTGTCTATATAGACCACAGGCATCAGGTATTACTGAACGCACGAATCAGACTCTGAAAAACCAGACTGGCAAAAATTACTACTGAAACGGGCCTCACTTGGGTACAGGCCCTATCCTTAGCCCTACTCTCTATGAGAGCACAAGTGCATCCTACTAAAGGTCTCTCTCCTCATGAAATCCTCATGGGCCGCCCTATGCATATGCTCATGACTCCACCACCACCCTTTTCTGAGTATGATGCATTTGATCATGATATTCTTAGGTATTGCACTTCTCTTGTTTCTTTTTTTCAGTTTCATCATCAGCAGGTAGCAGCGGCTCAACATATTCCTGATCCTTTCCTGTCCTCGACACTACAACCAGGAGATTGGGTGTACATCAAGTCATTCTCTCGAAAAACAGCGCTTCAACCACTTTGGAAGGGGCCCTTCCTGATTCTACTGATGACATCATCAGCGGTTCGACTACAAGGCTCACCCACCTGGATTCACATATCGCACGTCAAGAAGGTTATCCCATCGGAAGATCAACAACCTTTATCTTTTGCTACTCCTGATTCTCCACCTATTGCTATTCAAACTCGAAGTCATACTGTACCAGCACCTGACAATGCCTGATGTTTATCCATTTGGACAACCTCATCCTCCCGACACAATACAGGTGCAACCACCATTTCCACAAAAGTACTGCACAACTATTTTGGTGGATATTCTTGTCGTTTTGATATTTTTACTGTGGCCATTTCTATTTCCTACTCCAACTATGCCTCATGCCAAACGAGCTGCATGGCATCCACCTTTCAACACCTACCAAGCCATTAAATACACTTATGCGTCATCCCTCAATATCTCGGACTGCTGGATTTGCACTGCTATTCCTGCTGTTCATGGGGGATTGATGCTAAATATAGTCCCTTTAGGGATTAATGAAACCTGGATGAATTTGATCTATGATACATCAGATGTTATTTCAAAGGACAAGATAGCATTACAGTTGTCCCTACGCCAAAACGGAACTGTGTGTTTTCAAAAACTTGGTAAAACTAGAGTTGGGTGGAGCCATTGTGACAAAACATTGGTACATAACTGCACTGCAGACAATTCGGGTTGTGTATCAGATTTCTCACCTATAAAAAGACTTGTTAAAAACTCTATAGCTAACTTTTCCCAGAAAATAGAAACTGTTTATTGGAAAATATTCCAAGGACTGCAGGACGCCGGGATTGCTTCAAGTCTATTAACATCACCATTAAACTAGAAAATTGTTATTTTGTGTGTGGAAGAAAAGCATATAAATGGCTTCCAGGAAACTGGTCTGGCAGCTGCTTCCTGGGCTACCTAGTTCCAGCTATTCGACATGTATCTGCATTACCTAAAGGGAAAATTCAGAACGTTCAAGAGGTCAAGAAGCCTACTAACCCTGTAGGTAAAGTTGATGCCTCATGGATCTATCACCATGATTTAGCTTCTGCTAGCACCAAAGGACTGTCCCACATGGACTTGGGTGATGATGTCATATCATGGGCTGGTATAATTCCGTCATACGGAGCAGTGAAATCAATTTGGGAACTGAGAAAGCTATCTAAATTGCTTGAAATATTAAGTAATGCTACATTTTCTGCCTTAGAACTAGTGACTGATGAACTGACTGCTATGAGAGCTGTAGTACTCCAAAACCGTATGGCTCTTGATTTCACCCTAGTGGTGAAAGGAGGAACTTGCGCTTTAATCCAAGAGGAGTGCTGTACATTTATTCCTGATAATCAGCATGAAATTGAAAGCCATCTTGAACTGATTCAAAGAATTTCCAAACTCTCAAAGGCCAAAGAGGCTGATAGTTCCACATGGGCATGGTTAACCAACCTGTTCTCAGGCTGGGGAGGTGGACTGTTGAAGTTGATCATATTGACTGCAGTATTAGCAATTGTTGTGTTTCTTGTCTTATTCCTAATCAAAGCACTGATCTTGAAATTAATGACTTCAAAAACTGTAAAGAAAGTGCCTAAGTTTTATATGCCTGCAGCTATGAATGTAGATGAGGAAATGACAATGTTTTCTAATAATGAAAAGACCAGTAGCATGGTTATGCTAGATTTGGGACAAATGTATGATAGGTTAAATGGTGATGCTTACACAGCATCAAATGGGGGATTGTAGAATATGATCAGCCAAAGCATGTGTTTGGAGGAATTGAGTATGTGACAATTTTTATGTATTAAAATGTACTGTGTACTTTGAACTTTGAATGAACTCCGAGCAATGAGAAAGTACTGAAAAACAAGAGTCTGCCTGAAAGCAGGAAATGTGCCTTTTATGGAAGTACATCCGATTTTCTTTCTCTGCCCAGAGATATGATGATGTGAATTGTCTTATGTTTACGAGTAAGCCTTTGCTTGGTTAATTGCCCTTCATAATAATCTAATTGGTTCATTTTTATATTTTTGTACTGTCAGCAATATCACCAGTATATAAGCTTGTTTATTCCTTTGTTCTGGGAGTCTCCCTGGTACTTTCCATGAGGCTCCCACACGTGTGTACTGTAGTTAATAAAAACCACTGAAAGTGAGAAAGAACTATTTGTCCTCATTTTTAAAGTATTATGTAATGTAACAAAAGAAAAGGACAAGTCTTGTAAATTATGAAAAAAAAACAACCACTCAAATGTTTTAGTACTCAGGAAAAGATGTACACTAGAGCTCAAGAAAGGTAGAGGATCATATTTGCAATCTCATCTCTCTACAAAAGACTTTAAAATATTAAAATACATGTTACTCTGATTCCTCTTTAAGACTCATTGTAAACAACTGCACAAACTAAACAGACCTGTCAGCATTTAAAACCATGAAAAGCACTCCAGTCATCCCACCCTAGGATCTTTCTAAGAACAGATATCTCCTCTCCATACCTCACCATCCTGTTACATTCTAGCATCTTGGTAAACAAACCCTCATCTTTTTTTTTCTTATCTTTCTTTAGCATCCTTTTATTTTTCAAGAAATTACATCAAGGTATGTAAAAATGCCTTGAAAAAATAGATAAGAAAAATAATCCCAAGTCCAATAACACCCACCTTACCTTTCTCAAACTCTGTGCAAAACCACTTTCTAAACCCATAGCTCATATTTTCAAATTGTCACAACAGGAATTGTTGCTAAACAATATAAACACTCACTCATAATACCCATTTTTTTAAAAAATTCTGCTCCATCTTCATTATTTGCCCTATCACTAAAGTTTTCAAAAAAAATTAAATAAATAAAACTCCTATATATCGAGATGTTAGATCTATTCAGTACACACTGGCATATGACAGTTTCATAGCATGGATTCAGAAAGGATCATAACACCTTCATTGACATCTTTTATTGATAAAATTATCTCAATCCATGGAAGTGGTGACATGTATCCAAAATGATCTTTATGGATTTTGTCATGGGGTTTGACAGTAAAAGTCACCAAATCCTACACAAAAGGTGTAATTACTTAGTTTTAGGTTTAAGATAATTTCCAGGCTAGGAATTACCTTTTAGAGTGGAATATTTAAAGCCAAAGCAAGCAATCTACCACAACTGAAGGACTGAAGGCCAGTTTACCACAGGAATCTGTAATACCCCAGAATTACAAGTATTACAAAAAACAAAACAAACAAAAAAAATCTTCAGCTCCTTATCCATATGGCTAACTAAAAAATCTGCTGATAATAAATAGCAATAAAATTGCTGTCATGACTTCAAGATATCAAACACTCATCCTCCTGTCCCTTAAAAGTTATCATTTCCCAGTATCTAACAATATAAATATTTAGTTATTATACTTGACTAAAAAAAACACTAAAAATTGTTGCTTAACTTAAAGTAACCTATTCTTTTTTTAAGCACCTCATCCCAGGAGTCAGAAGTGCAGTAACTAAGAATGTACTAAATTCCTATGCTAAAATATGCTGTACCTATACTCACCCCATATTTCCCCTCACAACACCAACCTAATAGAAACCATTGCCAATGCACTATAAAGATCTATAAATATCTTCCCTCATTAAAAGCATCACTGCATCTCAGCCCAAAAGGCCAGATGACTACTCACTACATTAGATCCACTCTCCTCTTATCCAGTCTCACCTTCAAAATTCTACAACACTACTGATCCTCTTTTAACTCTAAACTGCAAGTAAAAACTCACAATGCTAGTAAGGCCTCCATTCAATATGGCCATTGCAGAAATAAGAGAAGTTAGAAATGAACTTGTAGTCTTGACAAAGGAAAATCTTACAAAATACACTCCACACAGTAGCATCTAGTATTGCTTCGTCCTATCTAAAGTAAAATCCACAGATCAAAGTGATGGCACCAGTTATAGACATATGTAAATAAAGCAATTTACACATTTGCTATACATCTGTCTCAATGATCTTTTTCCTGTTTCTATGAACCCTTTTTTGCTCATCAGCCAGTAATTTCCCCACACCTGTTTCTCATGGCATACTGGTACACTTACAACCTCTCTCTCTCCATGGGATCCTTTCCCAGCTGTCTGCTATACTCATGACTCAATAGAGGAAAGTTTTAAGCCTGCCATATACAAGCATTTATTCAGTAAATATGCGGTGTGTGATTTTACATACATGACAGTACTCTTCTGTGTATCTAGTTATATTAGGAACATTTTTTTTGTTTTTGTGCATTTCTAGCTTCCCTTTCTTAGTTTTCCTCCTTTCTATTTTTTCTAATTACCCTTACCCTGCTTTATATAAAAATAAAAAAAGTACTTTATTCATAGTTTAAATCTCTTCTTTTTCCCTTCATTAGGCTTATCTACTTCACTTTCCTCACTTTCTTTTTCTCTTTCTTGATAGAGAGCTTTAAAAATGTCTGAGAAACCAGTTGGTTTTAAGAATGCACTTCCTGTGGGGAACAAGATTCCTCAATCTGATGCCCACAAGAAGTTTGTTTACTACTTAGGCCCTAAACATTTGGAGTCACCTTGCTCCATTTGCACACACTTCAATCAGCATGCTGTAAGTGACAGGAGGAACATGTTAATCATCAAAGGCCTCCTGCCCTCATCTGCTTCTTCTCTTGGCACTTCTTCTTCAGGGGCTCAAACCCCAAAGAAACAAAAGGAGTCCTGAAAACACCAAAAGCGTTCTCCGGATAAGGCTTCTCCTTCTCATATGGCTGAACCATCAAAAAAGGTTCAGAAGACCTTGGATCCAAAGCCTTCAGATCCTACTCTGGCTATGACTGCTATTACCATTCGGACCTCCCTAGAGCCAATCCGTCTGATTCTGGGATCTACTGGGCTCCAGCAATCACCAAAAATATCTTCCAGGCCTTCCTCCACCTCCTCATCTGTCAGGTCTTCCTGCAGTCTTTTGGAAGCTGAGGTTGATAGAATGATGAGGAAATTTCTCAGGACACAAATCCAAATGGGGGTTTTGCCAGCTCCATCCCCCTCTGAATCCTTAAGCCATCCTTCTGCCTTTATTCCAGTTGCTCCTTCTCATATCTGGCCATTTGCTTTGGAGTCTTCAGACTCAAGAATCAAGACATTGGATCCAACAGTACTTGTCACATCGACTCTAACCATCTCCCAGACCCAATCAGCTCTGACTGTATCAGAGCAGAATGGCTCTCGGATCCATGTCCCACCCCTACTTTGGATCCTGTGCCTGAGTCCTCTCTTCTATCTCCTCCAGGACAGCCAGGCTAGAAGACCTTCTACCAGTTCCAGTTTCGGAACCCCCTCCCCCAATATCTTCTGATACCTCCCTGGAGCATCCCACCTAGGAGCTTCCTCATAAGAGACAGTGCAAAAGGAGGCACCTTTATTCTCCCCCAGGAATCTGTCAGTAAGGACAACGACTTAGATGAGGGAGAAGGGTCCACAAGATGTCCACCAGAAGATGTATCTTTTGGAGACATTCTTGAAATCCTTTGTCAGAAAGGTGGATGGTCTGCCAAAAACCCTACCCAGGAAGAATCTTTGTTTTTGGAAGCCTTCTGGTCTGGCCCATTTATATCTTTGGTGTCCCCTCCCTTCCAATGACCTTATTGACCTTGTCTCCCACAGGGCATGGAAGGAGTCAGATGCTGTGGAACCAATCACTAAATGACCAGACAAGATTCCCAGCACTCCTACCAACAGACAGCATTGGACAAAAGATATCTCTGTAGATGCCATGGTTGTTGCAGCAGCCACCAAGAAGGAGCTAGCAGAAGAAAGCTCCATTGTTCATCCTCCTAACAGGCAGTCTAGGGCTTTGGGCAGATTTGGTTACACATCAGTGACCTTTTCTTTGTGATCTGATTGCTGAACTATCTGGCACACATCACCAGAATACAGTGGAACTTAATTAAGGAATACTGTAGCTTTGCCCCAGGGTCCATGTCTGCAGATGAACAGAAAACCTTTTCCTCCAGACTGGCCAATCGACAGTCTAGCTCCAACATGTCCATGAGGCTAATCTCGCATGCCACAGAGGGTACCTCAAGGGCTGCCTGTTCAGATGTTGCTATAAGGCATCATGCCTGGATGCGGCTTTGTGACTTCATGAAACTTTTCAAAGCCTCCATCTTTGATGCTCCTTTTGATAAATCATCATTATTTGGCCCCATTGTTAAAGAGATGCTCTCCCATAGTGAGAAAGATGGAAAGACCTTGTCTGCTGTCAGAATCCACTTTTCTACCCCGCAAAGGCCTTTTTCCAGGAACCAGCGCGGTGGTAAAAAAATGTGGTTCAAAAAGTTTCAAGGTTCTTTTCAGGAATCACAGGGAGACTTCTCTCCCAGAGGCATAGGGGGAAACAATTACAATGGTAAATGCCATCCATGTGACTAAGGGGGTCCGCAAAATCAAGGATCTTGGGATTCCTTCTCAGATAGATCTTTTCAGAACTCCTAAGTGACAGCCTGACAGTCCCTCTCTGGAGGCAGTCAGGGGATGCTTATCCTTGCATCCAGACACCTGGTTAGACATCACGATTGTTGGGTGCAAAGGATCATATCCAGAGGATATTTCATTCCAGTTTTCCAAATACCAAAGTGAAGGAAAAAGCTCCCCTATGTTCTACCCAATCAGAGGTAGGAAGCAGCATTACAAATTGCAAAGCTGCTAGAAAAAAAGAGTCATCCAGGAGGTCCCACAAGGCCAAATTGGATCTGGATTCTAATTAAGGTTCTTTTTAGTGCCAAAGAAGACAGGAGACCTGAGGCCAATCTTGGACCTAACATTCCTAAACAAATCAGTAGACAATTAAAAGTTCCAGATGGTCACAATTCAGTCCATTCTGCCATCATTATGAAAGGACAATTGGATGTGCTCAATTGACCTTCAATATGCGTACTAATATATCAAAATAAACAGGCACCCCTGAAGGTTTTTCCAGTTCTGACTGGGGGCCAGTCATTATCAATTCTCAGTACTTCCCTTTGGTCTCACCATAGTTCCCCCTGGATGTTCACCAAATGCATGGTGGTAGTAGTAGCTCACGTGAGACTGCATTGATTCAACATGTCTCCTTACTTAGATGTGTGGCTCCTAACTGCATCAACCAGGCATCTACTGCTACAAGCCAGGAACTATCTACTAGATCTAGCCCCTACCCTGGGTATCACAATCAACATGCAGAAATCACATGTACATCCTGTACAGTTAATAGACTTTATAGGAGCATGCCTGGACACAGCAAACTGTCTTATCTACCTACCTCTGGACAGGATATCCATCTTAAGGTTGCACATCAGACAAGTTCTGGACATTCTAAAACCCCCAGTAAGTCTAGTACTCAGTGAATTGGGTTCAATGGCTGCCATGATAACCTTGATTCCAACAGCATGTTTACATATGAGAATCTTTCAATGGGTGCTAGAGATTCAATAATCTTTACACTTCCACCCCCTCAATCATCCAATCAAATTGTCCCAAGTGTGCAAGGGGTTCGCTTTTATGGTGGACCAACTCGGAAGAAGTCAGATAAGCATGACCATTCGTCCTTTCTCCCCCCAACCTCACATTGACCACGGACTCCTCTCAGCTGGGGTGGGGGGTTTACTTGGGTTGGACGTACCAAGGGATGTGGTTGATAAGAGGCCAGTGTGTATATCAACATCTTAGAGATGAGAGTGAAACTCCTAGTGTTGCAAGAACTTCAGAGCTTTCTCCCTCTAGGGACTATTGTGATACAGATGGACAACATGTCTGTGGTATGGTACATCAACAAACAGGGAGGAACCAGATCTTACCCCGTGTATCCAGAAGCAATGAGGGTTTGGCAACTGGTGATCTCTTCCAACCACTTTCTAGTTGCATTGCATTCTGGGGAAGTCCAACATTCTGCTGGACTCTGCAGAGTTATCCTGATGCCTCAAGAGTGGTCTCTAAACCAATCAGTGGCAAACATGATCTTCCACAAATTGGGTCAACCCTGCTGCAACCTTTTTGCCTCACTCTTAAACAAACATGCAGCAGGTTCTTTGCCCTAATCCCTTCTCAGGGACAGTCACTGAGAGATGCTCTGGTCCATGTTTGGCCCTACGGTCTCCCTTCCCTTTCCCTCACACCCAAGTTCCTTCAGAAAGCACAGAGGTTGAAGAGCAAGGTGATTCTCATTACCCTCCTTTGGCCTTTACAGATCTGGTTCCCCTTTCTATGGTCTCACCTAATATACCCTGTGTGGACGCTGGAACTACATGCAGCTCTCCTGTCCCACCCTTCAGGGCAGATTTACCCACATCTTCCAGGTCTAAAACTAACTACATGGTTTCTCCAGCTCTGATTATGGCTAGAAATACTAGGCTTTCCTCACTGGTTGAGAGAAGTTTAATATCTTCACATAAGGTTTCGACCAGAAAAATTTATAAAATTAAATGGCAAAGGTTTTTGATGTGGGCTCATCAAAAACATATGGACCCCTTTACAGCTCCTGTTCCTGCAGTTATAGATTTTCTTGCTTCCATTTTCCAAGAAAGGGCAAGCTTTTCTACTATTAAGGTGTAACTGACAACCATTTTGAATTATCACAGTGGAGACAATTCATCTTCTCTTGCATCATCTAAACTGTGCAAGACCTTCCTCAGGGGTACCTTTTTACTTAGACCTTTTATAAAGGACCCTACTCCTCCTTGGGACTTAACCATGATGTTACAAGCTCTTGTTCAACCTCCCAGTGAACCTTCATCCAAGGTAGACTTAAAATATCTTTCATGGAATACTACCTTTTTGGTAGCCATCACTTCAGCTAGAAGGGTATCTGAATTGCAAGCACTGTCATCCAAACCCCATATTTGATTTTTCATAAAGATAGAGTTACCTTGGGTACCGATCCTTCCTTTTGACGAAAGTTGCCTCCAAAAACAATATCAATCAGGCCATTAACCTGCCAGTTTTTTCCCCCCAAGATGAATATACTCTTCATCTTCTAGCTGTTCACAGACAACTATGTTTTCACCTAGATAGAACAAAATCTTTCCAAAAAACTGACCAGCTGTTTGTTTTCTTCTCAAATGTTAGATTGAGAAGACCAGTGTCCAAAGTCACTTTGGCAAAATGGATTACAGATTGCATATCTCATGTATAGTCTTCCAAAGGTGTTCCACTACCTCAACAGATCAAGGCTCTCTCTACTAAATCTATGTCTACATCTCAGGCCTTCTGTTCCTGGGTTTCGATTGAGGACATTTGTGCAGTTGGTACTTGGTCGAACTACCATACCTTCGTAGCATATTACAAATTGTAGTTCGACCAAGTACCAACTGCACAAATCTAGAGAGAATATCTCTCTAGAAATAGATCTACTTTTGGTTCTGCAGTGCTCCAGAATATCCTTCCATGAGAGCCACCAAGGTTATTGTAACTGGAGACTCTGTCCCACAGGTTGAAAAACAAATAAAAATGACAACATCAGATAAAGAAGTTATGGGCTCACCATAACGTTCCATCTGTGTTGTTCATTCTTCATTAGCCTTCCCTCCCCCCTTCCCCCATCCATAACCGTGAGAGACCTGATGGATATGTAGGAATTTAGTTCCAGTTTGAGCCTCTAAACCTTTTCCTATCTGTTTTTGAATCTGTATATAGATATATATATACTTTTCTATGTTAGCACAAACTCAATATGAGGTAATCTGGGGGAACAAGGCATTATGGATAAGGGGAGGAGCTTGATAATTGGATCCTAGGGCTATGGAAAGCAGCTGAGCTGGATCCAAGGTTCAGATCCAAATCCACAGCTTGAGGAAGAAAGAAAACAGGCAACACAGATGGAACATTATGGTAAGTATATAACTGGAACATTATGGTGAGTATATAACTTTTTTTTGTGCTTTGGCACCTGGACTATGGCTGAAAAAGAGAGCATGAAGGTGTTTGTAAGGAATTTTGAATTGCCTAGAGTTGCAGAGGAAGCCAGTTTACAGTAATTGCCATCTGCGCTGTAGTCCTGACTTCTGAAGTGCAGCATGTTCTCCGGTTTCTGAATTCAGCACTTTGTGCTGGTGAGGGACAGGATAGAACCAGGATCAGGAAGTCAGAGGTATATTGGTCAGGATTGTTAAAGGATTATGGGCGAGTGTTTGTTTCAGAACCTTTGAAGGGTGTATACCCGAAGCACTAATTGGTCTTTTTTTGGTTATACGAATAAAGGACATTTATGTTCCAAAGGACTTCACACATCTCCTTCGGTCTTGAAGTGACATAAAATAAGCAGTGTCCAGCAAATGCTAAAGTTTTTTTTTTTTTTTTATGGAAATCCCAATGCCCTCTTTAATGTAGTCAGCCCTGTCATCACCTTATTTTAGAGTAAAAATAGACATGGGCTTATCTGAGTAAAAGTACTATTTCAATGAAAAACCCTTTTACTACATTCAGTACATTTTGTTTATGAAATCAAGTATCACATACACTGATTTAGTATATTGTTGCATGGCAAATGTAGACAAACTGACATCAGCCAACAGCGTTTTCATGGACATGTGTGGCTTATTAGAAGAAAAGCAAAAATGCAGGTTAGACATGGTACATCACTCTGTAGTGTCCAGAACATCATGAATGTCAGAGATGCAATGTTTAATATTGCATTTCTTTTTGGAAAAAGCAATAGTCAGCATTTTAAAGGGAACAGAAGGGAACTGTGAAAAGGAAATACAATTCTTATTGAAAGGAGTATTACTCAGAATTTCCCATACATGTTAAAATGCAAGCAAGCCACTGGTCCTGAGTGGAATCCTTCCCCCACTTTGAATAATGCCTAGATACATAGAAACTACAACTAGCATTAATAATTGGTTAAATAGCTGGTGTCATTCAGGAGGATCCAGTATGTGTCACCATGGGACAAGATGCATAACAGTCCAGCTTGTTTTGCTAAGTATGGTCTTCACCTCTCATTCAGAGGCTTCTACATACTGGATACAATCTTTGCTGTTCTCCTAGTGTCATTTTAGGCAGAGTATGGTTGATGGGCATTCCAATGGAAGTAAGATATCAGTCCAAATTGGATCACATTAGGCAGCCTCTCCTCAGTGACAGAAGTCTAAACAATAAATTGCCTAATAATGAGGCACCCCTGCATTTTGAAAGCATCCATACACGTGTATTTAATAAGACATGGTTTAATTGTAAATTTACTTCTCCTTCTATACCAGGGTTTTGCCCTTTTCATATCTTCAGATTTGATGGCAGCTTTGGTGGAGTCTATATTTGTCAAGGAACATATTACTTCCAGGCAGATCCCCAGGGATCCACAATCTGAGCTCCATGATCTACAGATCACTCTTGATAAGACTAATTATCAATTAATAGCTTGTTACAGAGCATCTTCTTTGTAGCATGATGCCAATGTATGATTCCTCAGTGCTCTATATTATATTCCTATTAGCAAAAACTCCATTATTTTGAGTAACTTTAATTACCATTCAATAAGTTATTACTGTACAATATGCCCAAAAATTCTAAGGCCTTATAAATAAAAACTCCATTGGACAGTTGTTAAACAAACCTTCTACAGACACAGCATTCTTGGCACGATTCTTACAAATAATGGACACCTTTTACACTACTCTGGTATCTCCTTCCCTACAAATATTTGGCTTTCTCCTTTAAACTCCCAAAAGCCCTTACAGCAAACCTTAGTGAATTTAAGGACTGCAAATGTGTCATCATCATCATCATCTTATTCTGTGATGAAATATCAACATTCACTTAAGATACCACAACTCCTGACTTTGAAGTAACAACAAGCTTCATGAAGGAATTATACACCCCATTTACAAAAATGCATGGAGGTAACAGCCCTATCAGAATCAAATTTCATGGGCAATTCTAAAATAAACCACCCTGGAGGCCCAACACCATAAATGAAGTCCACAACAAAAGGAAGAAATTCCTTAAATTATACAGTAGATACAACCCCCCCTCTTCTAAAGTAAAATATCAAAACCATTGCAAAACATGTAAAAAACACGATCAGATCCATTAAAGAAACCCATGAACTTAGGTTAGTCTCTGAAGCCATAAATAATTATAAATCCTTCTTTAGCTATGCTATAACATGAAGATACCATACTATAGCTGTACTAGGAAATTCTCTAACTGCTCTGAACTTATTCATAATGACACTTCCTATTCTGACCCAGTAGACATTGCTAATGTCCTTGAAGTAAAGCTAGTGCCAATTTTACCCCAAGACTTCAATCCAAAGCCCTGAAATATCTGAAAACCTTATTCCCCCAATTATCTCTAAAGAGTATTTACTGAACGTGGTAACCATGACCAAAAATACTTCCCATGGGACCTGACAATGTACCTGGTTATAGACTCACCCTTTAAACTGTTTAACCTAAATTTATTTCCTGGTTTTGTCCCTGATAAGTAGTTCACTGCAGTGGTGATGCCCCTCCATAAGGGTGGTTTTAGAACTCAGCTAGGTAATTACAGAACTATCAGTCAAGCAAAGCCTCAGCTGAAAATCCATGGGATGTATTAGAACTGTCTTCATAAACTACAATATCAAGAATATTGTTAGACCTGTTTCACGATGATTTGACTTTGTGAAGGGTAAGTTGGGTAAACTTCTCCAAAGGAGATACAGAGGTTGCAGACAGTGGCCATGTAAACACATGGCATATCTTTACCTGTCCAAGGCTTTCAATACTTTTCCCATACTGGCATTATACAGAAGTTAAATCCTTTAAAAATCTGCATATATGTTGTAAGATGAATAGCAAATTGGAGGAAAGTCAGAATCCTAACTCCTACAGTGTGAGTTCCTGGCTCCTCGTCAAAAAATAAGAAGAATGCCTCTCAGTACTCACTACCGGAACCTCTTCTTTGGGCCTTTATTTCTTAGATCTCTAAGCAGAGAACTAAGATCTCTAGCTAGCAAAGTCTGCAGATGACTCTATACTGGGGTTATTTTTATGTCACCCTCTGACACCTAAACCCCTCCAGAATAAGCTCTCCCTGTTTAAACTCTTGGTATACTAAAATGGGTATAAGCTAAATGCTAAAATGTGTAGTATAATTGCTTTTGGTAGACATCCCCTCCCCTCATCATATTGTATTAACAACATACCACTACAAAATGAAAATGTACTGTAGTAGATAACCTGGGAACTTGGGTTAATCACACCATCTCTTTCAACTATCATGTGACAGCAGTTGTCAGGAAATTCTTTTAATTAACACAGCTAATCAAAGTCTAAAAAGGTAATCATTTCCTTTTACTCATGATTGATCAGACCAATTATTAGGTATAATTCCCCCTTCAGGATGTATCTCACTAAACACATCAAACAATTAGAAAAACCTCCATGGTTCTTAACAGAAAAACACACACCTAAAATCTCCTAGCTATGAAGACAGTCTAGAAGCTCTATCCTTTTACTTAGTGTCTTATAGACTTTGAGGGGAGATCTCTATCTTGTTTACCATGTCATTAGAGACCTAGTCATCTTGGACCTTCTGCATAGACCCAGGGACCTAAATCTCCATCAGCAAATAAATAAAAACACATTGGAGGGGCAAGTTTATAATGAAGTGCCTCCCTAAACTCTGGTGGAATGAACATCGTCCAAATATTAAGCAGTACAACTCTCTATCTTCCCTTAAACATAGCCTAAATGACTGGATGGGTTTTCACAATTTTACTGCAGGATTGACAGGTGTTGTCCTCCTGGAGAAAGGAAGTGCAGCCTGAAGGAGGTTACCATTACTGCATAAGTGGCCATGGACTATCTATAAACCTGTGAAGTCATAGAAAGACAAATATGTAGGGCTACATTAAAGGTACACTGTTTCAAATGAATATTACATATTTTTACAGTTGCCTAAAGAAGGTGCTGACACCGAGCTATTTGAACCGATGGAACAAACATCAAAATTGTTTTCTCAATTTACTTTTGAAACAAGTCCAGATACATGACAGAGTATTGTTAGTTTATAATCCAGTAACACCTCAGTTATTTAAGAGTCAAAGAAGTTTCATCTTCTTTGTAGATTCTATATCAAAGTGCCTCTCATGGCTGTTACCATTATACAGGTTTTGATGCAAATTTTGTCTGACATGCTCTCTTATTTAATTGACATAGTTCTAATAAATCAGTGTGCCTATTTAATTTACCAACCAAGACAAGGACGTGGGAAATGTCAGTACATTTTCAAGTATACATAGAGATGTAAAAGTAAGGATGAACTAGGTAGAGAATGCAGAAGACGTCACAGTAGGAGGTTGTAGTTTTTGCAGGGTCACATAGAAATTAAGGGATCTGTATCAGATGATCAAGTTTTTAGCAACTCTAAATTCATATGGTTGAGACCATATAATCAGGTTTCCGAAAAGTAGAAGGTTTTGAATGGAGATTGAGGTACAATGCAGAACAGGAAATGTATCTTTATCCTCACTATAGTGCATCCTTGGAATTGGTATATTTAATTTGCAGTGGGGGTGCAGGGAGGGTTGCCCCCCCTCCTGCAAAAATGTAAAAAAAATTAGATTTTTGTGTTTTTTTTGTTTGAGTTTTCTGAAACTTGATCATATGGTCTCGACCATATGAATTTCGAGTTTCTGAAAACTCAGTCATCTAAAAGGGATCCAAATTAAGTGGTATTACTTGATTTTCAAGGTATGTGCACTTAGTTTATTGACTCACAAGTATGAGAAATATGGTCTCTAAGTAAGTCACAACATTAAAATGCTTATTGATTCTCAAATGTGACCTCTAAGTTAGTCAGACCATAAAACTTTTCATTATTTTTATAAAAAAGAAAAGCAGTTTGAATTGTTTTATTTTTGAAATGGACTAGTATACAGTGCAAAACTGTTGTAACAAACAGGAGTTCAGTCATATTCAGGTTACATTTAAGTTGCAGGATGTCAAAAAACATGTCTTACTGCTTAATGAATCGGTTGTAGACTTACGTAACTTACATTTCATTTTTGTACTTGTTCCTGTTAAATTTTCCTGCCAAACATAGCCTTTAATGTAGACCACCACAAAATAACCATAAACCAGATATAAAAGACCTCCTAGAAAGATGCTGCCACCAATCATCTTCCTTGCTTAAATATGGAAAAAAAGTACCCCTGTACAGCTATTGTAAACATTCAGTCTCAAGAGAGAAAGTAGGAGGGAAGCATTGTCGCCATTCAGAATAGTCTAAATTCTGCTCTAATGCTTTGCAGGACTATAGTAAATTAAGGGGTTCTGTTTGTATCATGCACTAGTACTTCACAGAGCAGCTATTAAAAATACTTTTCTGTGATGATCTATCTTTTTCCACTAATTTTGTCTTACCAGCTGTGAAATGCTTGGCTGTAATATATAATTATAATGTGTTTGAGAAACATAATCCCTGCTCACATTGATATTTCCCATGATTACGTGCTGTGCATGTGAACCACAGATATGAAAAATAACTGCCATATCGTCAAAGTCCTTGTTTTTCAGATTATGTAGTGGAGAAGACCCCATTTGAAGAAAACTATATGACACAAAAAGTCCTAACATGTTATTCAATAATCAGGATCCATTCCTTCCTTAACATAAAACTAATGTTTGATTTAAAGAACAGGATCTACTTTAGATTGTTCAGTTTGACTTGTTAAACTACAAGGTCTGAATAACTCTGCCTGCATTAACAAAAAAGAAAGACTGGAGGATAAATAAAAAAGGATGAATGAAAGAAAAATAAAAACACACAATGTATTGATAAATTTGTTTCCTTTGAACTGCCTGCCAAAGAAAAGGGTTTTATATTCCTGAAATCACTTTTTCAGCACTTCTGTTCTACATTGTCTTTGAAAAAATCTATTAATCAGATGTTACTGCTTCCTTCACATTATTAGCAATTGTAAAAGTTTTGGCTGAATATTGGATTGATTGGTAAATAGGGGGCGGCAACGGTGGTGCAGTGGTTAGCATTGCTGCCTCACAGCAAGAGGTTCTCCGGTTCGATCCTTGGCTGGGATGCCTTCTGTGTGGAGTCTGCATGTCCTCCCTGTGGTTGCGTGGGTTTCCTCCGGGTGCTCCAGTTTCCTCCCATATCCCAAAGACATGCTGTAGGTGGATTGGACACAATAAATTGGCCCTAGGTGTGTGTGTGTGTGTGTGTGTGTGTGTGTGTGTGTGTGTGTGTGTGTGTGTGTGTGTGTGTGTGTGTGTGTGTGTGTGCCTTCTGTGGAAGATTGGGTGCCGGGCTGGCAACTCGACACTGTAAAACTCCACTGCCAATCATGAGTGGACAGGTGATCCGCTGTGGCGACCCCTAACCGGAAAAAGCCGAAAGAAGAAGAGGTAAATAGATGTCACTTTGACCATTAGGGATTAGGCTATTTGTCTGTGGGCATTTGTGTTTAGCACTTTTGGTCAAATTTGACTTGTATTCACATTATACTGAATGCAAATTAGATCTGGTAGAAACAGAGTGGTATAGCATCTAGTGCTACAGCCTCACAGCATTTGATTGTCCAGTCTGGTTCATGGCTTTGGGGGTTTGTCTGGAGTCTGCATATCCTGTACCTGCAGGTTTTTTCTTTTCTTTTTTTTTTTTTTTTAAATAAGTGTTTCAGTTTCCACTCACATCCCAAAGACATGATAGAGATGAACTGGTGGTCCCTTAAATTGCTTGTGGTGTGTTTTGTTTGAGTATTTTGAAAGTCCTGTGATGGTCTGCTGCCAGATGCAGGAGTATTTCCTCTGCCTTGTGCACTGTTAATACTGGGATATGTTCCGGGTCCCCTATAACCCTGAATTCAATTAAGTGGGTAGCTGAAGAATTAATCAGATTTAGATGTTTAGATGTTATACAGAAAAAATGTCATTTATTCACATGTGGCTGCTGAAATACTTGTTCCAAACTCTGACTTTAGCATCTAGGATTAAGACTGGGACTCTGGTTAGCATTAGGGCTAGATTTACAGTTAGGTTTATGGGATACATGAGATGCTGAGTCTCTATGGGGAGAGCAGGAGTTTTGGCTCTCACAATAACTACTAAGGATAATTACCTTTATTGCTATGTTTTATGCATTTTCAATAAGTCGATGCTTAGGCAAAATGGAGTTCAATTTTTTTTTCATTTATATTGTCTTTGATGAGACTGCTTTCAAGCAGATTTCTAGACCTTGAACACTGAACACTGAAATGCTTATTAGGATGATATTCTTGTGTCCCTGAAGATGCAAGGAAAAATTAAGACAGTTTTAATTAATTTCTTACCCATATCATTCTGTAATTAATTAGTACCCTGTCTGGGATTAGATGCTGTTTAGTTACCATGCCTAGTAAAATTTGCAGGCTGGGATAGGTCTGAGGTTCCGTGCAGCCCTCAAGGGGATTAACTGGGTAATTGGAGAATAAATAAACATTTTAGCGAGATGCAAAAATGACTTTTTTTCACCTTTATTTTAAAACGTGAACTTCTTCAGAAAAAACGGGAACTCTCCCATGTTCCCATTTTAAATACATTAACAGGAAATGGTGTAATAGAATGTGTTATACAGACAAATTCTTGAATATCAATTAATCAAACAGTTTTACAAAAAGCATCATATCTCAAATTATAAAAATATTACTGTTTTCAGTTGTGTTACATTTACATAGATCTTACAGTAAATAAATGTAATTTATTCACATGTGATTTATTTATTTATTTATTTATTGCATTTCTTTACCGGGAAAGTCCACTGGGCCAACATGAGCCCATTTTCAGTGGAGGCCCGGGGAGAAAAGCTCCGTACTTGTACAGAATACTGACTATAAAGTTATAACTATAGTTAATATTGAAATTTTGGTTAATATTGGGGCTAGATTTAAGTTAATGCTTGAGTCAAGGGTTATGGGGTATATGGGATGCTGAGACCTTTATGGGAAAATAGGAGTTTTAGTTCCCAAAATAAATACTTTACATAATTAGTATTATTGTGGTGTCTTATGCATTTTCAACAAACCTATTAAACTAAAAGGATTATTTAAGATTTTTATCCACTTGTGTCTAGTCCCTGACTATTACACTGAGAAATCTTATTAGTGGGACACCTTGTGCCATTGAGGATGTATTGAAAAGTCAGGGCACATGGAATTAATTTATTTATTAGTCAACCAACTGATACTGTGATCAACCAGCAGCTTATCCAGGATTAGTTTTAATGCCTTGCATTCTTTGAGTGCTGAGACAGGCGCTGTCTTCCCCATGACTCTGAAATGGATTAGGCAGGTAATATGAGAATCAATAAATAACTTTTAAACCAGTAAACAAATGGAACACTTGTAGATGTTTTTTTTTTTTCCATGACCTGGGACAAAAAAGGTAAATCTAGTGCAGGTAGACCGTTTACAGAAGTTATTCAACCAACATATTTTGGAAGGGAAGAAGAAATTATTCATTAAATGTTTGTCAAATGCTAGTCCATGTCTGTGAGGCAGATCTGTTATGATCCTTCATTTTAATTCACCCATTTTATTTATTTATTTATTTATCTTGTCCTTATGTTTTTTCTAGGAGCCCCCCTCCCCTCTTCTGACTACTTACCATCAAATCCTGCCTTCTCGGACACAAGCCAATTTATTTCTTAGCAGTGAGGAAACCACAGATTTATTAGGGTGAAAGCCAGCTATATAACGAAATGTCATCACTCGAAATGCCAAGTGCTGACAAGCTGAAAAAAAGGCCAAAACTACAGGAGAATAACGAATCTTGAAGATCACTTTTCTTCTCACCCCCATACCCCTCAGATTTATATCTATATTAACTCTGACATTGCCATACTGCAGAGAAAAGAGAATACCCAGAGAAATGGTTATCTTGGACTTAGTATATGTAAACCTGTTCTTTCGGCCATTCAGTCTCTGTGTTTCGGAACTCCATCTAGTGGGTCCTAACATTGGAGTGATCATTCAAGTAGACGTCAAGCAGTTTATGATCTTGTAAGGATCCCAACAATGACAGCAATTTTTTATGTAAGTCCTTAACCTCTGGTTGAGGGGGGGGTGTTACCCTCTTCATTATGTGGGCTAACAATGCCCTCTTCATATGAGTACATACTCCCTTGTATTTACTAATGATGGCTACCACCAAGCAGTGGCTTGATAAGTCAAAATCTCACCTTCATGATTCTCACTGCAATGCTAACCATCCCATGAGGGATTATGGCTAGGAATGACCTGCTCTGACCCCCTCCTGCACCAACCAGGCTGGGTGCTTTCATCCTCCCATGCCAGAAGCAACTGCCTGAGCTGTTAATCAAACTGAGGCTGCCTAGGCCATATTCATGTTTTTTCCTTCTTTTTATCTGACACTGACTCTGTTTTGGCTTTACTATGGAAGGGAAACATTCTTTTCTATCAGAGTTCTGATCTGATTGATATAGATGGCTAGTGCTTTAAAGACTGGATGCTAAATCACTGACCCTGTACAGTTCTAGTCTAATGGCATGACTTAATTTGCCCCAACTGATGGCAGGAATCATTCTGCTCCTAGCTTTGTTTTCTAAGACATAAAAGACTGCTGCTGAGAGACTGGTCTATACTACTATACTGAGGGAAGACAGTTTTCTGTCATCACATGGTATAATTAGGAACAGCTGCCACATGTGCTTAGAATAAATAGGAACTGGTCATGTAAGCTTAAATTCTTTGAATGAAAACAAAAGAAAACATTTGTCATATTTGACATGCCCTGGGAGAGTAAATGACTGAGAGACAGACACAAAGAAAGGTAAACATTTCAGTAATTAAATTAGAATTCACATGGGTGTTATCATTGATTGTCTGTATTTTGGTAAACCAGTATAGGTCTTGCTGGTCCAAAGTCTCTTTATTCCAGCAGAAATACAGAAACAAACCTAAACAGGCATACTGTAAATCAGTAAGGGTGTATACATCACTTTTTATGTGATTCATCAGTCTGGCCATTTTATAGCCACAGGGCTGAAGAGTATGCTAACAGTATTATCTGTCATGTACATTATGTAAGAGCCATATTTTGCATTACTGCTGTACACGCAAGATTAGTTAACTTTCATACTATCAGTAGTTAACTGATTTGTTTTATCCAGTTGCATGTAGATGATAGAAAATGAATGCTTAAAATCTGTATCACAGGTATCAGATAGTTAGAAGAAGAAAGAATGCTATCTGATCTAACTGAATTTTTGTTTAAATAGAATAGGTGAATCTTAGAATTAAGTTAGAAGAGAAATAGCTTGTGCATGTGAAGAGTAAAGGGTGAGATGTAAAAAGATATGACAGCGGCAGAATTATTGAAAAATCTTAAAGATTTTTGGTGACTAAAGCCACACAAAACTGTGACATTGAAGAACTAGACTGCAAAAAAGGGCCCATATACCAGTTGCTATTGTTAGTAGATGAGTAAAGGGGGCTAGGGGGATGATGGTAGTAGCAACTTAGCTTGACAGAGTAGTAGTCTGCTGGGTTGATTAAATCAGGGGTGCTAATATTACTAGTGGCAGTAGTAGTAATGAAATTAGAGTAATACCTGACAATTTTGCAGTTTGGATAGATTTAATTTAGGGTGCAATTCAACTTTGCTAAGGAGGGTGGCACAATTTTATGTAGTGTTATTTATGCTTGCACCAAAGTACTTGTAGGACTGCTTCTCTACTAAATGCAGTTAAATTTAAATCTGAAGGTAGAATGTGTTTGTTTTGAATACAAATTGGAAGCATTTTCCAAACTACAGAAAAAGATACAGTAAAATATTGTTTAATAAGGAGAACATGATTTGTTATACACATTAACGTACAAGGAGAACTGGTGATCTCTTTTATGTATGCTTATATATGTATATATATATATATATATATATATATATATATATATATATATATATGAACACTACTGAATCTCGAACTTTTGAAATCTCGAATTCCAAAAGCTTGATACCATGTAGCCGAAACCCCACATTACTGAAAGACCAGAAGCGCGAAATTCAAAATCCCGATTTTAAGGGATTTTGCGTTAGCGCTTCTGGTGTTGCAGTTCAGGTAAGTATGTGTGTGTAAGTGTGTTTGTGAGGGGCTTTAGTGTGTGTAAGTGTGTGTGTGTGTGTGTGTGTGTGTGTGTGTGTGTGTGTGTGTGTGTGTGTGTGTGTGTGTGTGTGTGTGTGTGTGTGTGTGTGTGTGTGTGAGGGGCTGTAATGTGTGTGTGAGTTTGCCTTGTGTGTATGTTGTGCGATCTCGGAGTTAGAATATTAAAATAGGGGGTGTGGGGGGCACAGATTTAGTGTAGGGTGGTTTGTTTGGTTATGGGGAGGCTGTGTGTATGTTTGTGTGTGTGCTGTATGCATGTAGTACTTTCGCGATTTTGAATTTCGCGGTTTTAATATTTCGGTAATGTGGGGTTTTGGACTTATAGTCTCGGTATTTAGGTCTTCGGGATTGTGTTATTTTGGGATCCAGTAGTGAAATCATATATATATATATATATATATATATATATATATATATATATATATATATATATATATATATTGTATGTATGTGCCAAATGTAGTACTGTGCAGTCCTTTACAGGCAATGTAGAAATGCTCCTCTTAGACTGTGGTTTAAAACTGGCTAGTTTAGGACGGCAATTTTATTGCAGTAGTGGGCAGAATTAAGGAATCCACAGCAGACCTGGCTGTTAAGTTGTTCATCAATTAGAGTTTAGAGAAGTCAGCTTTGTTCTACCAGACAACAGGAGAGAGAGATTAAGGCAGATCTGACGTATTTCGTTTTGGAGTGAGCTAGCTGGAGTTGGATCTTTATCTGACTTATTTAGTTTTGGAGTTAGCTAGCTGGAGTTGGATCTTTAAAAGTATTAATTTGTTATGGGTTTTGGTTAGAAGTTAAGTAAGACGATGGCACTATGATGGTGTTGCTCCTCCTGGAAGCCTTGTGTGTTTAAAATAACTTCAGTTAGTTCATCATTAATAGCATGAAGCTTTAATAGTGTAATCCCATTACTTGTTTGTTGCTACACAGAAGTACCTGGATCTTGAATATGTTTTACTGGAGGTGGTTCTGAATTTGCCATTACTGTAGGCTAAACTTGCCATTAAAGAGTGGTAATTTGTCATCTGAATACTGGATTTGCATTCTCTTACCACAGTGTTGCCACATGTAATCAATAAAAAATGCAAATAGTAGCTGGCTTAGAAGACAGTCCTGAGTTTGTTTATAGATGATGCTTCTTAAAGTAGTTTAATATTTCCTTCAGCTGCACATGAAGAAAAAGTATAATATCAGTGCCTGACACACTCAAGTCCCATACCCAAGGAAATCAATCCTTTTCTTAAAATCATACCATGACTTAGATTATTGGAAAACCATGAAGAGAGAGAAATGGATTCTGGTACTTTTCTCTCCCATCAGAAGAGGCTGTGTAGTTGGTGATAGATTAATACTCAGAAGAAACAGTTCTTGAAACAACTCAGATTAAATGTGTTTCACAGCTTCACTGCACAACCTTCATCTTTCCTAAATAAAATAAAATGTCATCCCTTTGCAGTGAGGGGAACACTCCCAGTGATCCAGTCTCAGCAAGGACTCTCCTAACCACACACACATATGCAGTTGCATGCCTTCACATGCAGAATGCACAATCAATGGACCTATCCAGAAGGTACTGATCCAGACTTGTCATATGAAATTACAGGTATATGAGAAACAGGTATTGTAAGACAGTAAAAGGTTTGCAGAAGAACATAGTAAATCAGTGTATACTGTACTACCATAGATATAAATAAAACTCCATCAAGATCTTCAGAATGTCTACAGAGTACTAGAAGGCATTGTTTTAGACACAGAATTACATCTGTCTCTTCTTTTTTTTAGGGTGTTAATTTTGTTGCTTCATCCTAAATAGTCAGTGTGCTACATAGCAATTCACAGTGCCATATTAGCTTTCAGTACAGGCAGACTGATAAGTAATTAATTCCAAAACTACTCTTCCTTGAAGTTTATTTTATTAAATGCAAGGGCAGTGTCCCCCCATAAAAATGTGCGCCTCACTGTGTGCCCCAGTTCCTGTGATGCTAAAAAAACTCTTGTGCAAATGTTCTTATGTCATGGTAATGTGTAGGCCTTTTGAAAAGGCTCCAAGATGTATTTTGCAAGTGTGTGTGTGTGTGTGTGTGTGTGTGTGTGTGTGTGTGTGTGTGTGTGTGTGTGTGTGTGTGTGTGTG
The DNA here is from genome assembly GCF_019279795.1 of Protopterus annectens. Taxonomy (NCBI): domain Eukaryota; kingdom Metazoa; phylum Chordata; order Ceratodontiformes; family Protopteridae; genus Protopterus; species Protopterus annectens. The sequence continues at coordinate 950,258,343 of NC_056746.1, read as the reverse complement.
TGTGTGTCTATGTGTGACATACCCCAGTTAGGAGTTTCTAGTTAAGTGACATGCTCAGAATAAAAGATGAAGGTGGAAAGTATCAAACTCTATACTCCTGAGGCATGTCATTAAGAGCTTGGAGCCTTAATCCTCCACACTAACTGCTACACCTTGATAAATCAGTCATTGGACTTTTATAGGTCAAATTGTTCTGAAAATGCATGTCCATGTAACACCTGTTGTAGTTCTGTTAACTTTTTAAAGGAATTAGCGTTGTTTGGCACTTAGCTCTAAGCTATTAATTAATTGCATCCTGTAGTTAAAAGTACAAGATTTGAATCCTCCCACTTCAATTTGCTTATGGTATGGCTGTGAGCAAATCACTTGAACAGTACTCATGGGTCACCCCTGAAAAGGGACACTTTCGCCAATGGGTTTACCTCGTTAACAGATAAAAATAAAGTACTTAAAATATATTTATATATTGTATGTATGTGCCAAATGTAGTACTGTGCAGTCCTTTACAGGCAATGTAGAAATGCTCCTCTTAGACTGTGGTTTAAAACTGGCTAGTTTAGGACGGCAATTTTATTGCAGTAGTGGGCAGAATTAAGGAATCCACAGCAGACCTGGCTGTTAAGTGGTTCATCAACTAGAGTTTAGAGAAGTCAGCTTTGTTCCACCAGACAACAGGAGAGAGAGATTAAGGCAGATCTGACTTATTTCGTTTTGGAGTGAGCTAGCTGGAGTTGGATCTTTATCTGACTTATTTAGTTTTGGAGTGAGCTAGTTGGAGTTGGATCTTTATCTGACTTATTTAGTTTTGGAGTTAGCTAGCTGGAGTTGGATCTTTAAAAGTATTAATTTGTTATGGGTTTTGGTTACAAGTTAAGTAAGACGATGGCACTATGATGGTGTTGCTCCTCCTGGAAGCCTTGTGTGTTTAAAATAACTTCAGTTTGTTCATCATTAATAGTATGAAGCTTTAATAGTGTAATCCCATTACTTGTTTGTTGCTACACAGAAGTACCTGGATCTTGAATATGTTTTACTGGAGGTGGTTCTGAATTTGCCATTACTGTAGGCTAAACTTACCATTAAAGAGTGGTAATTTGTCATCTGAATACTGGATTTGCATTCTCTTACCACAGTGTTGCCACATGTAATCAATAAAAAATGCAAATAGAAGCTGGCTTAGAAGACAGTCCTGAGTTTGTTTATAGATGATGCTTCTTAAAGTAGTTTAATATTTCCTTCAGCTGCACATGAAGAAAAAGTATAATATCAGAGCCTGACACACTCAAGTCCCATACCCAAGGAAATCAATCCTTTTCTTAAAATCATACCATGACTTAGATTATTGGAAAATCACGAAGAGAGAGAAATGGATTCTGGTACTTTTCTCTTCCATCAGAAGAGGATGTGTAGTTGGTGATAGAATAATACTCAGAAGAAACAGTTCTTGAAACAACTCAGATTAAATGTGTTTCACAGCTTCACTGCACAACCTTCATCTTTCCTAAATGAAATAACATGTCATCCCTTTGCAGTGAGGGGAACACTCCCAGTGATCCAGTCTCAGCAAGGACTCTCCTAACCACACACACACATATGCAGTTGCATGCCTTTACATGCAGAATGCACAGTCAATGGACCTATCCAGAAGGTACTGATCCAGACTTGTCATATGAAATTACAGGTATATGAGAAACAGGTATTGTAAGACAGTAAAAGGTTTGCAGAAGAACATAGCAAATCAGTATATACTGTACTGCCATAGATATAAATAAAACTCCATCAAGATCTTCAGAATGTCTGCAGAGTACTAGAAGGCATTGTTTTGGACACAGAATTACATCTGTCTCTTCTTTTGTTTAGGGTGTTAATTTTGTTGCTTCATCCTAAATAGTCAGTGTGCTACACAGCAATTCACAGTGCCATATTAGCTTTCAGTACAGGCAGACTGATAAGTAATTAATTCCAAAACTACTCTTCCTTGAAGTTTATTTTATTAAATGCAAGGGCAGTGTCCCCCCATAAAAATGTGTGCCCCACTGTGTGCCCCAGTTCCTGTGATGCTAAAAAAACTCTTGTGCAAATGTTCTTATGTCATGGTAATGTGTAGGCCTTTTGAAAAGGCTCCAAGATGTATTTTGCAAGTGTGTGTGTGTGTGTGTGTGTGTGTGTGTGTGTGTGTGTGTGTGTGTGTGTGTGTGTGTGTGTGTGTGTGTGTGTCTATGTGTGACATACCCCAGTTAGGAGTTTCTAGTTAAGTGACATGCTCAGAATAAAAGATGAAGGTGGAAAGTATCAAACTCTATACTCCTGAGGCATGTCATTAAGAGCTTGGAGCCTTAATCCTCCACACTAACTGCTACACCTTGATAAATCAGTCATTGGACTTTTATAGGTCAAATTGTTCTGAAAATGCATGTCCATGTAACACCTGTTGTAGTTCTGTTAACTTTTTAAAGGAATTAGCGTTGTTTGGCACTTAGCTCTAAGCTATTAATTAATTGCATCCTGTAGTTAAAAGTACAAGATTTGAATCCTCCCACTTCAATTTGCTTATGGTATGGCTGTGAGCAAATCACTTGAACAGTACTCATGGGTCACCCCTGAAAAGGGACACTTTCGCCAATGGGTTTACCTCGTTAACAGATAAAAATAAAGTATTTAAAATTTGTCACTTTTGGCCCCACCAATTATTTTTGGCTTTGTCCAGAATTCTTGAGCAAAGACATTCAGAATTATTTGGTATGTTCTTTATATAATTTGTATTTTTTAGCAAATTGTTGTGGATTACAATGACTAAATAATGTCAGGCATGTCAGTTTTAGATTTTGTATCCTTCAACAGATGCTTGCTAATGCAACTTTCTAACTATATAAGAGAAAGATTTAAAATATGCTCTTGATTGCTGGGTGTTTGTCTCGATTTTTGATCTAAGAGGTTGGTAGAGCATAGGGGGTGTGCAATGGGATGCATTGTACGGTTCTCATTATAAGCTGAGATATACTTCTTGGTCATTATCTATGTATTTGTTGATTAATTTTATTGCAAACAGACATGTGAATGTATGCAATTATACAATTGGGCTGTAATTGATGGTCACATCTGTGCGTGTGCATGTGTGTGTGTGTGTGTGTGTGTGTGTGTGTGTGTGTGTGTGTGTGTGTGTGTGTGTGTGTGTGCATTTGTATCCTGCAACCAGAGTAGTATGCTGTGAAAGAGGGACTTGACTGTAGTAAGCAGGGGCTTCATCATATGAACCATGTTCTTTGGGTATACTCCTTGTTTTCCTTGTTTTCTTGACTGTTGACAGTGTGCTTTTTTTGTCTGTGAAATAAACTGCATATCATGACATTTATAAGTTTAATGTTAAAATATTACCTATGGATGCAGTTTTAATTTAACTTGTCTTTACAGGCAAAAGTGTATGAAATGCACTGTGTTGGGCTACAACAGTTGGGAACTTTGTGAGATGGAGTGATGCCATAATATGTGAATGAGCTATTTTCTGTAGTGCACCTTTTGATTCCCTCAATCTTCATTTATCTAGTGTGAATTTGACTGAGTAATTTCATCTGACAGTAAGTGTAGGCTCTTCCTGAAAAGAGATATTTGTGTCTGGTAGGTTGTTCCAAGGTGTTCATTACAGATAGCCCCTAATTAGTGCACCTAGTTCATTATATGTTATTTTGATTATGAATTACTGCACATCTGTTATAGTTTAATAGATTGCCACCTGCATTTTCAATAAATGTGAGTTTTAAAAGAAGAAAAGTTTATCTTGTCCATGTTGTCTGTTTTCATTTGAGAGTGTTTTGCTCATCAATGGCTGTCAAGTGTTTTTGCTGTAGCATTGTTAATAAAGCTGTTAACTTGAATCCAAATCTCTGTAATCATTGTAGAAGTAAAGAAGAAAATAGTATGCATAGTGAAAGGTTTCAACAGTAATGGAATTTGGCTCTGGCAGGGTGGGGATGTAACTGGTCCATTGCTCTGCCTAGGACCCCATTTGACCATGATCTGGCTCTGCTATTTTTGCTCAGAAACTGCACATGAAAATTCAGCCTCATATGTATGCTTTATCTTTTTGTTTTTCAACATTTGAAACAAAGTAAAGCAGCAACCAAGGTGCTTTGTCTGGTTAAGTGACTTACTCAAAGTCACACAGTAGGCAAATGGGGTAAAAAAATCAAACCCTGCACCCTTGATTATAGGAAACAGCTCACTAAGAGTACAGAGCCTTAATCCTCTGCTGGTACTACCAGATTTTAATTTGTATCTTCATTTTCTGATAAATCAGTGATGGTTAAACATCAGAAGGTTTATGTTCAGTCATTAATGCCAATTATTAATGTTTCATAGCTTCTGTTGTTAATATGTTCAGGAAATGCATGTTGTTGCAAATATGTTTTTCTGTTCACTCTTTAAGTGAATTAAAGAAGTTTGCCTCTTATCTGTCTCCAATTTTGCAGAACGTCACCTATTTTGGCTCATATTTATGTCCTATCCCTCGTTAATTTATTTTTTTCAGTAAATCACTGAGGATTGTTATCAGTCAATAATGCCAGTCATTGCAGTTTCACTGCTTGTATTGTTCAGGGAATGCTTTTCCATTCAGCACTTATTGTTTTGTTAACATTTTAAGTGATTTGATGTTTTCTGGCACTTATGGTAAGAAACTGCTTCTGGTAGTCAATGGCACAGGGTTTGTATTCTTTCCCCTCCATTTCCCTACTTTGTTGAGAAAGTCACTTAACCAGACAGTGCTTCCATGTCTCTCCCTAATAAGGGAAACTTTGCCCATTTGGAATACCCATTATTTTTGGTTTTGTCCATAATTCTTGACCAAATAAGATGAGAAGTATGATGCTATCCCAAAATATTTGGATCCAAATTCCACTGGTGTTATTTCAGCATACCAGAAACAGAGAACTAGGTGGTTCATGTTGCTGCACTTGCTATTGCTAGTTTTGTATGAGTGCTGTTTTCCTTTGAGGGGGCTGGATAACTAATATAATTATTTGGAGTCTCAGTAGCTCAACAGGTATCAAACTTGCCTTTCTTGTTGTGAGTTTTATTCCCACTCCAGGTGCATACATTCATATTTCAATACTGACACTGTAGTGCAGCATAAAGAGGGGTCTATACTTAAGGGTGTGCCTTTCTAGAGAGGAGATGTTAAACAGAGGCCCCATCTGCCTGAGCTGGGTGGTAGCTAAAGTTGCTGTAAAAGATCCCATGGTACTTATCACAATGAGTAGGGGTTCTTTATTTAAAAAAAAAATATGTATGATACTATTTACACATTTATATATAATGTATACAGTGTACAAATTTCAATTCCTTTCCATTATTGTCATACAATCATAGATATCCTACCTTTCATTATTCTGTTAAACCCTCATTATTTTATTTGAACCCCACTCCTTTTTCCACAACTACCATCTCATTTTCCTTAAAATTATTGCTAGTCTCCATTTACCATTAAACATGATTTCATTTAGACTTTTCATTCCAAATGGTCCACACAACATAAAATAATCTTTTATCTATTTTATTAACATATTCCTTATTTTTATGGCTATAATTTTCATATGCAGTCATATTTATTTCATTCACCTCCTTTATATTTTCAAGGAAATTTTCCATAATTTTGCAAACCTTATACATTGTACGAAAACATGTTCTGTAATTTCTTCTTTACCACAGTATATATAAACTCTTTAGTTATTTTTTATATGGTATGTTTCCCTTTACCGGTAATTTTTTAATCACCAATCTCCATTAAAAATCTTGATGTTCTACTTATTTATTACATTATGCTTTTCATATTTTTATAGCTTCAACTTTTTCATTCGCTATCTCAGCCCAAGGATTCATATAATTATATTGTGTCGTGATATTTTTATACCACACTTTCTTCTCATTTTCTATTTCTTCAATTTTAATTTTGCATAAAATATTTTTTTTCTTGATAACATCTCATTACTTCATTAAACATGCCTTTCTTCTTTTGATTTTGTAACATATTCCAATGCTGCTTATATTTTTGCTTTAGTATATTCACTTGTAAGTTTTCATCTGTATCATTTAACCAAAACCAAACATTATACAAATTCAAAGAAACAGCATAAACAATTGGGTTTTTAATCTTAAACTTCCAACTTCCTTGCCCATATTTAAGATGCCTCTCTTCACTGGATTCAATCTTGAACTGCATATAAAAGAAAAAATACTTTTAGTGTTTCTTTTTCATAGAATACTGGCAGCATATAGACACTAGCTAAATATGCAATTTTTCCCAGTATAACTGAATTAATCAAATAAACCTTTTTATTAAATCACAATGTGTATGTTTTCCAAAAACAACAATGCTCCCTTACTTCATCTAGTATCTTATTCCATTGTTCCTCACTTACATTTTTACCCCTAAATCTTATTCCTAACACAGAGGTTTCTTTCATCGAGAAAGATACTCCTCCAATCTTTACAATATCACCCTGTTCTTTACTTTTTTCTTTATTTAAAATCATGCCTAATATATTTAAACATTGAAGTATAGAACATATAACTTCTTTCATCCGGACTTTGTTTTTTGTAATCAATATGATATCATCTTCATAAGTAAACATGACTGGAATTTTTATACCTTCATTAGTAATATACATAAGTAGAACCTCTTGTATGCAAATTCACATCTCTGACTAATGCATTCACAACTGAGCCACGGTGGGACAGCGGTAGCATTGTTACCTCACAGCAAGAGGTTCTCCTGTTCGATTCTTGGCTGGAGTGCCTTCTGTGTGGAGTCTGCATGTCCTCCCCGTGGTCGAGTGGCCTCTGAAAGACATGCGCGAATGGGCGTGCCTTCTCTGAAGGTTGGGCATTGGGCTGGCAACTCGGCACCATAAAAAAAATGACTGCCAATCATTAGCGGACCTGAGTTCCGCTGTGGCGACCCCTAACTGGGAAAAGCCAAAAAGGCAAACAACAACAACTAATACATTCACAACTGATACAAATAATGTATTACTCATAGGGCATCACTGACATATGTCATTATTTATATCTATTTCTTTGGTTAAACCAGCCATTCACTAAAATTCTTGCTTTATTTTTATTATATGCAGAACAACATACATTCTTAATTTTCTTACTGATGTTATATCTTTCATAATTGTCCACAAAAGCTCATATTGTAAGGCTTTATTAAATCTGCTATCATGACCTTGGTCTCGTCAGTCCTGGTTATAATATCATCCACAATTTCCCTTACTATTAATAATAATCTTTGCCATCATTTTCCCATTAAACTATATGTGCTATCTTCCATAATACTTTTCATTTTACTTTCCATTCTCTTCCAAATTATTTTCATAAAAATCATGTAATCTGTATTGTTCAGTACTACAGGTCTCAAATTCTCAATTTTATTTTTATCTTCCTTTTTCCATACAAATTTAAGTATACCACTACATAAATCTTTATACACAAAACCTTCATTTAACCACTCATTCTTAATATTTTTAAGAAGTACTTTTTCTGCCAAGCCATACAGTTCTTATAAACTTGGCATCCTATTGTATCTGTTCCTGAAACTGACTGTAAATTAACATGCTTAAGTAGATTTTCTAATTCATATAAAGAAATCTCATTTTAATTCTTTATTTTCTTTTCTGTCAATCTCATTTTAATTCTTTATTTTCTTGTTCTGTCATCATTTTAACATGCCATTCTTTTTTTGTACTTTTTTATATCTTCAAGCATTTCTTTACATAATTTATTATGATATTTGCAATTTGTTCCTGAGATCTTCTTACTATTCCTCTACCATCTTTAATTTCTTTCATTATATTAGTATTCTCTTTAGCTATGCTAATTAAGTAACCTGATACCTCTTCTTTTTTTACCTTGCAAATAATATCTTTACTTAAATAATAATTCTTTCATTTTCTCTATTCATTTCATAAATTCTCCATTCTATCACATAATATTCCCTATCATTCCTTTCTAAATCCTTTAAATCATCTATACATGTTGCTTTATAATTTATTTTTTCCGCTCTTCTTACATCTGACTGCTAATCTTAAAAAAAAACTTATATTTTTCTTTTTCTATTTTTCTGTTTATTTTTCATTTAGCATAATGCTGTAGAGTTAGGATTTCCGTTTAGTTTTGATATGTCAAGTTCAGAACAGATACATACAGTACATATGGATAAAGTTTTTGGTAGTAACCTTAAAACAAAACTCAGAAGCGATCTCTGCTTAACATACAAGGCCATGTCAAACCCAGAGCTGTTGGACATGCTACACTTAAAGAAATCCCAATCCCTCAGAGCCACATGCTCCAGGGATCTAAACCTTGTCATCACAATAAACAAAACATGCTGGAGGGATAGGTTCCTGACCCAGAGACTCCCCAGACTCTGGAATAGATTGCCCATACATGTCAAGCAGAGTGCCTCTTTGGCCCTCTTCAAAAGGAACCTTGACGATTGGATGGGAGAAAGGAAATTCACCCCAGGGATCACATCAGTCGCCCTGCTAGACAGGGATCCAGGAAAGTAAATATTGTGGGAAGAAATAGCCAGGGAATTGTTATGGCTAGGCTTGTATAGGCCCTAGGGCTGATAGCCTAGTACCAACCTATGAACCTATGAACCTATGTAACCTTAAGCAGTCCTTTCAGGATTAGGGACAGTTCAGTTAAGTATTCCGATTTTGAAAGCAGGTAGAGTGTCCTTTTATCGTAGCAAGCCTTTCAGTAATGGAGACATGGGGGGACTCTATCTAAGAGAGGATAAAGTAGTTAGAGCTTTTTTCAATAAATTTCAAGTAATAACCCTAGAAACACACACCACTGGCGTGTAATCAGCAAATTTAAACATACTTTAACCATTTCGCGTTTTTGTTTGGTAACACCTTTTAAATACACAGGCTAGCGTTTATCATCTAGACCAGTTAGGCAGCACATAATCGTAAAAGCGATACCACTATTCGTTGCTGAAATGATAACGTTTAGAACAGCTGTTAGATATTCACAGTCGGTCATGCACGCTTTTCTTTTAACCAAGTTCAGACATGAAACATGCTATCTAGTACACACTAACAGACCTTGAGTTAGATAAGCATTTCCTTACAAAACATAATAAACATTTAGCATATATTGGCACCAAAAATAGTCCCTATAGTATTTTCTGTTTCAGTTTTCTCTTTATCCTTATTTTTACCCTGGCCTTATTTCCCTATTTAGCCAGTCACACAAATCACAAATGGACAAACTTTGGAAACGGAAAGGTTTATCCCACATGTGGAATAAACCTTTCCGTTTCCAAAGTTTGTCCATTTGTGGTTCATGTGACTGACTCTCCATTCCTCTGGTGGTTCTGTAGTTCATATCATACTTCTTGGAGTTTATTTCCCTGTTTCCTCTTTATCCTTTATTGGGGCTGTTTCTTCTCTTTCTGTACTGTCCTCACTTTTGTTTTCTTCTTCATCCCTTTTCTCTAGATTCAATCTGTCCATAAATGCCCAATTTTGTTACATTCATAACATTTCAATTCACACTTTTTTGGAACACAGCCTGTTTCCCACACAAATATAGCATTTCTTCTTATCACAATTACTTATCAAATGATCATTTTTTTACACAGAAAAAACAGTTTTGGCTGTCCCCAATATTTTACACTTCTGTTTCCCTATACATTCGTCATATAAGGCATATGAACTATTTTTTCTTTCTCCATTTTCAACACAGTATGACACACCCATCCCACAGTCCATACTCCTCTGTTATCACAGACTTTTCTAATATCCATAACTCCTTTACAAATTTACTTAAATATCTTTTTAAAGTCTCTTTTTTCAACTTCACTTTGAAATTGAACATGTATTTTCTTTCTTGTTTCTTTATGAAATGCTTTATCCACATATGAATTCCATGGATTACAGTTATTTTTCATCCATATTCCCCCCAAAAAACTTTCCAGAACAGAACCAGTCTCAAAAATAATATCACAAGATGTCTATTTATGAATAAGAATAAAAGCTCTTACCACCTGAGCTTTCACTCCCAATGGAACCGTTAACATCTCAAATGTCATACCTATCCATTTCTTTTTCTTCTTTGTTTTCACCATGCATTTCCTGTCATTGTTGACATTTCCTCTCTTCTTCTCTATCCTTTTCTCATCACTTTCCCTGCAGTTTCCTTAACAACCTCAGTATATGATTTCTTTGTCTGATGACCTTTTTTTCAAAATAGCTTCTAATTCCTCTGATTGAATTTTTTACATAATTTTACGCCATGAAACATATTCTGCAACAACAATTTACCCAAAATATTATCCCACAATCCTCCTGACTGGATGGTTGCAATAACACACCCATCAATGTACTGAATGTTTGTCTCTGATTACACAAACAAATTCTGTTGAAACAGTTCCTCAGAATCTTGTAGAGCTTCAGACACTGAACTTACATTTGCCTCTGTGCTATTCATCATCTTGGATCTCCTTGAATGCTGTTCTCCCAGCTACCACTGCTAGCAAAGCAACAAACACTCTCCTAATGAGCAGGGGAAGTTCCCCTGTGTTCTAGCCAAGTTTCCTCTAGTCAGTATGAATGCCACCCTAGATCTACCCTGAAGAGAGACATCAGTTCACAAAAAATATTAATTATTAATTAGTGAAGGTTTTGCCACTATATCACAGTTATTTCATTATGTGTTTGTACTCTGACTACTTTATTGCATCAGAATCATTAACTGGTTATTATATGTCAATGGATCGGCCATTGTAAATCAATCTCAACAGTTTTTTTTCACCTCTTTTATAAAAGGCATGCCAAACATAAAGAAATCTGTTTTTTAACTTTTGCATAAATAGAACTGAAGTAGTTTGAACCACATCTTGCACAGTTTCTGGAACTTATTTTCATTTGAACATTTGCTTGAATCACTGTTTGTGTTTTCAGACCAGCTCTTACCTCTTCAACAGTAGCTGTAAATGCTCAACAAAATAAACTAGCTGAACTGCATATTTTAAGGCTTCTAATTTTTAATCCAGCTGCTAATAGACCTCCCACATTCGTCCTGAGGTGTTAAACTGCTTTGCTATTTATCCATGTCTGCAATGGGAAGATGCGTTATATCGTGAATGTTGGCAAAATTTGCTGTGTTTGTTTAAAATATTTTACTTGCCATGCAGCACAGAACAAAATAATGTGACTTTCTGTTCATGGATTTGAGTTAATGATATTTTTTTATGTTTCTACTGAGGCAAAAATGCCTTTGTACATGACATTTTCCCATGTCTGTTGTATTGGTAGTTATGCCCCTGGCTTATTGCACTGTAGCATACCAAGCTCAAATCCTTAAGCTTGATGAATTAGTAGCTTTTCTGTGTTGTGAATACTGTCAGTATATGTCAGATTATGGCATTCAGTGTTTTTACATAGGGAAATGGTCTTACATTTTTAACAGTGGATTAAAGGTGAGTTGCTACGATGCATCTTATATTCTATATTTTATTGATTTTGTGTCTTTTTTCACATGCCCTAGGAGACCCACCAGCTAGATACTGGGCCCTATTCCCATCAGGAAAGGGAACCTGGAGCTACCCCTGTTGAAATGTATGATGGCACAGCCTGGAATCTATTCTTTCAGGGATGTGGTCATCATTACAGATTGTTTTATTTTAAATTTTGTTTTAAAGTTTTTTTTCTTAGAGTTTTAAAAGTTCTTGGCTAGGGGCAGTTAAAAAAAATCCTTTTCCATTCACTGACCAAAAAGAAATTAAGTCTAACTAAGTAGTGGGAGGAGAAGAGAAATAGGATTTCTTATTTAACTGCATATTCATCAATATAAACTCTCTGGACCAGTTAGGCCTCGTCCCAATCACTAATGTGGGACAGCTCTGCTCCCTAGCAATTTCAACTTCCTCCCTCATCACATTGGTCCACAAATCAGTCACACTGACCTTAGGACTGATGCCAGAAGCATTCTCCAATACCTTGGTATTCAGAGATTATGCCAAGGCTACTGTACTGAACTGAGTTATGACCTGGCTAAATTCAGCATTGTCTTCCAACTCAGTGACCCCACTGCTTATGCAGAATTTTTTTGCTGTTAAAGTATTTGCAGATGTGAAGAGGTGCATAGATGCATTTACCCCCTCTGATGTAAATAGAAAGCCAGATTCTAAAATAAACTCCTATGATGGAAACCAAATATAAACAGGCTCTATAATAAAAGAAAAAAAAACTCATTGCGCATATAAATGAATTTAACTCTGAAGAGTCAAAAAAAGCTCTTGCTAAACTTAAGAAGAAATCCACCAAAGCCAGATACGAGGTAAAAATTGCCACCTAGGCAAAGAAAAAACACAAAAACTTCTTTAACTATGTTATCAACCTTACAATCAATGCCCATCACTGTGCACAGTAGGACATAGCCAATCCACTAGCAGATAAATTTGGCTGCAAATTCATCCCCTCTTCCCTCTTATATTACCAGACCACATACTCACATTTGCACCCATCCCTCAAATCTCCCATGAACAACTTGCTGATTTTCTGCTGTTTTAAGCATTTTTTTAGTGTCTCACTGCTATTGTTCTGCTGTGTTAAACATACTTTAGTGGTTCCCGCTGAAATTAGGGTAGCTAGTAGCTGTAGCAAAGTTCAGATACAGGTTTGCTGTATCTGGGTTTGTTTGTAGTGGCTGTTTGTTCTGAGTACATTTTCCAAGCCTTCTTGGATTAGAAGAAAGACTTTCTGCACTCTAGTGAGAGGATTGTCCTGATTGGAACTTGACTAGTGAAGGGCAGTTGGTCTAGGGCTTGGAATAAGCATCCTCATTGGTCCTTTTGAACCTTTTTAAAGTTTTTTTTTTCAGGTTTTTAGCTTCTGGTATTTAAGCCCTGCATTTGAGCATATTTTTACTTGTTTGTACATTGCCCAGCATTGCACACTGCTACACAATTCTGCGCCATAGCAGGGCAGATTAATTCAACAGTTTTTCCCTTAGTTACAGCTGTAGCACATTAGTGTAGCCCTCATGCTTAGTACTTTTCCATTAAAAGAAGTACCGCTAGGGAGATGAAACCTATTAAATTACCAACAACAAAAAAGAAGGCAGAAATACCCATCAACTGAAATCCTCCTTGATCGATCCTGAAAAGCCCCCCTAGTGACAACAGTCTTCAACCTAGCATTATGCTCAGTTTCTCCTGTCAGCCTTATTGACTTGAGTCTCTTCAGGCAGTGTAGCAATTGCCTCATGTACATCGACAACCATTTACTAATAACTCACTTTAGTACAGAATGTGAGAGATGTACCTACACCAAAAATCTTGAATCTATGCTATCTCACACTCAAAGCACTAACACAGAAGAGGTTGTCAACTCACCCACTACACATGCACATGGTACCACTACTTATACACATAGTATGCATCTAACACAAAAATCAACATATGTAGAATTTCTCTCAAAAAAATACCAAGACACCAGAGACCTCCAAAATATAAGACTGCTACAACTAACAGTTTCCACAGCACCCATGACACATAGCAAATACCAGTGTCTCACCCACCAAGTCTATAAGGCAAAACACTCAAAAAACAAATGTTCTAGTCATGGGAGACTCAGTAGTGAGACACATGGATGTCCCACTCACCAGGTTGGACAAGGAGAAAGTCACAGTCAGCTGCCTGTCCGGTGCTAGGATTCATCAGATCATGCATGCACTCAGGTCTCTCAGCAACAAGTACCTTTATGACTCTGTCATAGTTCATGTTGGAGTGAATGACCTGAGACATACCTCACTGGACTATATGAACAGAGACATGATTGAGCTCTCTCAGTATGTGTCCCAGGCAGGTATGTCCCTAGCTTTGAGCAGCATACTACCCTTTCCTAGACTGATGCTACGGTATAAGTAAAAATGATTGATTTCAATAATTGGCTTAGTTTTTGGTGCCATTCAAATGGGATCCATTTCCTGTCAACCTGGGAAGCCATGGTCGACAAACCTCGCTGCTTTGCCAGAGATGGATTGCATCTGGCACCTCTAGGCTTTCAGCTGCTGGCAAAAGCTCTTGCCTCCTCCATAGTGCTGTTTTTAGGCAAGGTCTTGAAAACAAACTTACCAACATGAAATTTGCTTATAACAAAATAAGGGTCATACTGCTAAATGCTAGGAGCTTAAACCAAAAACTGCACACCCTGGAAGGACTTCTATGACTGAAAGGTGTAGATGTCTGTGCAGTCACAGATACCTGGTTCAAACCTCAGAGAGTACCCCAGCCTTGCAAGGCTACAATGCCTTCCACACTTTCAGACCACAAATGAACATATGAGAACCAAAGGAGATGGTGTTTCTGTCTGTATTTGAGACAAATTCAGCTCCTGTCTAGTTAGAGTGGACAACTCCATGGAGTTAATCCAAGTTCAGGTTACGGTGGGTAAGACCCCCCCCTCCATTCAAGTCATAGCCAGTTATAGATCCCCCTGCTTGGGTCATGATGCACACAAAGCCTAAATGACCAAACTGGAGACAATCTAAATATTACCAAACACTCTGGTTATGGGGGATTTCAATTATTCCACCATCAAGTGGAAAACCTATACTAGGCCAAACTCACTAGCGCAAATGTTTGTTTCTTGACTTTGTTAACTCAAATGCCCTGGAACAGATTGTTCATACCCCAACAAGAGGAACAAACATATTAGCTCTGGTCCTCACTAACATGTCAAACAGATGCACTGTCACAACTGTTGGACCCTCATTAGTTAAATGACCACAAATCAGTCACCTTCGAACTAACACTAACACCAAAACTCACAAAGGGTGAAATCAGACTATAAAACTTCAGCAAGGCAAACTATACCCTCCTAGGTGAAGATATAAATGCATTCTTAGTCCCACACCCAGCTGGAAGTGGTAATTACTCCAAAGCTTACACTAAAGCCCTGTACAATCACTTGCATAAGTGTATAGATTTGGCGGTACCAGAAAGAATCAAAGCTAGAGTCCCAAGTAAAACCAAGCCGCCATGGTGGACATCCAGCATCAACAAACTATACAATAAACGCAAAATGTTGCTGTCCATGAATACAAAGGTGAGACCCCAACAATGGAAAAGCACCCTCCTCAGTCTCAACATGCAAATAAGACAACGTGACAAATCCTCTATGGGCCTCTTTGAGTAAAACTTAGCCAGGACAGCCAAGGATAACCATAAGGCCTTTTACAGCTATGTACATAGCCTAAGAGTTATACCCACGCACATGCAGAGCTAGTGACCAGCTGTATCACACACACTTACTCCACCGAGATAACAAACCTGCCAGTAGATAGGCTTGGTGAAAATTTCACTCCCCTATCCCCTCCAAATCTATCACAATCCTTGCCACAAATTCTCCCTCCATTTTACATATCTGAAAAACAGGTAATCAAAGCTTTGTCCAAGGTAAAAAAAACACAGCCTCTATGGGATCAGATGTCATCCCAGGCTGTCTTCTAAGCAGCCTATAACATGAACTAACATTACCATTATGCACCCTTTTCAATCATAGTCTAACCACAGGCTTTGTTCCTTTGGAATGGAGAACAGCAACAGTTATTCCCCCCAAAAAAGAGGTCTAGCAACAGACCCAGGGAATTACAGATGCATAAGCCTGACCTGCCTCATCTGTAAGGCCATGGAATGTATCATTATGGATCTCATAAATAAAGACATAGGCAATCTCCAAACCCTGGATCCTACCCAATTTGGCTTTGCCAAAGGCAGATCCTGCCTGATAAATCTTGTGGATTTTTTTGAAAATGTGATCAGGGCCATTGATGAGGGCATATCTGTGTACACAGCATACCTCGACTTGGCAAAGGCTTTCAATACAATCCCACACTCAGGCATTACCAATAACTTAGCAAACTGAATGCACACCCCTTCATTGTAATATGGGTTGCTAACTGGCTCACAAACCAGACACACATTATCAAAATGGGTGACTCCACATCAACCAGCAGACCTGTTACCAGTGGGATGCCACAGGGATCAGTGCTGCATCCCCTTCTGTTTGGTATATACTTCTCAGAAGTTCAGGTCAAAACTAAGGGGTTGTGGCTGACCAAGTGTGTAGATGACTAAAAACTGGGTGCAATTATTGAATCTTCATATGATGTCAGTATACTCCAGAAGGGTCTTACACAGACCAACGACTACAGTCTTAGTCACGGTTTCAGACTGAAAGCAAAGAAATGCATCATCATTCCCTTCAGCACAAAGAGTATCCCTTCACACTATCAAATCAATAAAAATACTCAAGTACCCACGAAGTGGTAAGGGACTTGGGTTCACAAGTTGACCGTGACCTTAACTTCAACCACCATGTATCTACTGTAGTAAGGAAGGCTTTCTGTGTAGCACACTTGATTAGTAAAGGCATCATCTTGAGAGCAAAAGAGGTTATAACTCTCATAACTCATATGCAGCACTAATCCGGCCCATAATTGAGTATAACACCCAATTCGGCATGTACCATACAAAGCACCTACAGCAACTGGAAAGACCTCAAAGGTTTCCAACAAAGAAGATCAAGGGACTCCAGCACGTGCCATACACAGACCAACTAAAGTCCCTGTCACCTTACTCTATATCACATTGATTTCTTAGGGGAGACTTATGCCTGGCTTACAGAGCAGTCTCAGACCCAAACCTAATGAACTGCATATCCATAAATCAAATGGGACTAGGGCTACCCATTGCAGAGACCTAAACGCAGCCTGCAACTTTAATAGGACAAGCTGGAGGGACAGATTTATCTCCCAGCGACCGCCGCATCTTTGGAATAGACTACCTATTCACATGAATCAGAGCACCTCTTTGACACTGTTCAAAAAGAACCTGGACGAGTGGATTGGACACCATAAATTTTTACTGGGAATAGTGCCACAACCCTCCTGGACATGCGCAGTCATTACTAAATGCAATCCTGGGTATTAACTAACATTTCTATGGTATTACATTGGGATGAAATGGCTAGACTTGAAATTACCTCCAGGTTGATAGCCTAGTAATCTCCTATGATTTATGATCCTAAGTCTACAAGACATTATCTAAGGCCAAAAACTCTGTTTCTATATAACATACTGGACTGCTTACTTGCTTACTGGATAACCTGAAACAAGACCTGTCAGACTCTCAACAGAGGCTATTCAGTGTCAGCCTCCAAAGAGGCTTTTTGTAGGATGAATGGAGGACAGCAAGTGTTATCCCCTTGCAAAAAGGTGGGTCATCAATTGACCTGGGAAATTATAAACCAATAAGTCTGACCAGCCTCATCTGTAATGCTATTTGAAGGATCAATATGGAATTAATAAATAAAGACATAAATAACTTAAAACTCTTGATCCAAACCCATTCAGATTTGTTTAGTGCAACTCCTGCCTATTTATCCTGGATGACTTCTTCAAGAAGGTTGCTGAAGCAATGGATGAGTGCAATTAGTACAAACTGCATACCTGGACCTCAGAAAGGTGTTCATCCCCATCCCATACTCAGGTATTGTAAACAAACTATCCCAGCTAAATGTTAATCCCTGTATAATTCACTGGATAGCAAACTGGATCACAAATAGAACCCATGAAATGAAGGTGGGCTGCTCTACCTCCTCCAAAGGAACTGTCACTACTGCTGTACCCTACAGTTCAGTCTTTGAGCAACTCCTCTTTGGCATTTACTTCTTGGAGGTCAAAGCTACTGTTAAGGGTTTAAAGCTGACTATGTTTGCAAATGACTGCAACATTGGTGCCATCATGAAACCTCCAGATGACACCAAGATCCTCTAAGAAGGCCTTTCCTAAAACAATAACTGGTGTCAAAACAATGGACTAAAACTGAATGCCAAAAAATGTATAAGCATCCATCATTAAGCAAGAAGTTACTTGTAACTGTCATATTAACAACATGCCCCTGAAAACTGATCAGCAGTTAGGGCTCTGGGAACCTATGGAGACAATGAACTGTCCTTTGATTACCATGTATCTACTGTTGTAAGAAAGTGCTTTTTCATTACATAGCTTATTACTAAGGGTATGGAATCAAGGTCCCAGGATATAATCAGTTCACTGTATTCTGCACACATCAGGGTAATCATTGAGCATAATGTCCCCTTCAGTATGTACCTGTCCAAACATGTGGCACAACTCGAATGCTCACAATGCTTTTTTACTAAGAAAATCAATGGCATAAATCATAAAAACTGTGCAAACCATTTCAAAGCCTTGTCCTACTCCCTGTGTCATACAGCCTACTGAGCTGTGATCTCTGCCTTAAATGCAGAGCCTCAACATACCTCATACTGGCACACCTACTCCACATTTGCAAACCTAATGGGAGCCTAAAGACACGCTCCAGAGAGATAAATCTCTTTTCAACATAAATTAAACATGTTGGAGGGATATAAATGTATCACAGAGATTACCGTTTTTTGGAGTCATTTTCTTCTCCACATTAACCAAAGTACTTTTCTTACACTATTTAAATGTAATCTGGATGAATGGATGGGTAACCAGAAATTCACTGGTGGTTTAGCACATCTGCCCCTCATGGATAGGGGTAACATGTAAATGTTCTGCTCATCTCTAGCTTATTCATACTTAAAATATAATGCAGGAACAAACATGAGACGTACCAAGGCTGTTGTGAGACAAACATGTCACGTTAAAAAACAAATTCTTTAATACGAACAATAAAAATGAGCTTCTCAAACTGAGTCAACCATTTAGCATATCAAGATGACAAATTAGAGACTATCAGAAACTATTTCTTCCAATCAGGAGCATTCCAGTCTCAAGTTCATTCAGAATCACAGTAGAACCAGTAGGTCCAGTTTGTTCCCGATTCTTGATGATTGGCTACTACTTCTTTTATAAGAACATGTGTTGGTTAATGGGTCAGGATCTGAAGAAAGTTTTTACCGAAAGCGCTTATCCACCTCAGAACTTTGTTTTATGCTACATTTTATTGTTCGTATTAAAGAATTTGGTTTTTAACGTGACATGTTCATCTAATGACAGCCTTGGTGTATGTCTCATCTTTGTTCCTGCATTTTCTTTACTTGTTGAGACTACCTTTGGTAACGTGTAGTTTTTTTGTTTTTATGTACTTAAAGTATAAGGTCTAAAAATTTCATGGTAATGTATGGCTAGGCTTCTAAGGATCCTCATGGATCAATAGCCTATTAAGAACTTAAGAATCTATCTGGAAAGCTAAACAGACAATTAAACTTGTAGGCAAGAACCATAACTCTTTCATTTTGGTAAGAAAAAAATGATAAGTAAACATATAAAGAGTTCTGATGAAGTCCTTGATGTCTTTTGGATGCAGCACCTCAACTGTTTTATTTATTAAAGTTTTTAATATCATTATCATGTTCACAGTGGACTTATTTGTATGTCCTTTTATCCTTTTGTCATGAGTAACATCTGGTATGCAGTTCACTGATTTTTTTATTTGGACTGTGGTTGCTTCATTGTACATTGGACAGGATCTATTTGTTTTTTGTTGGTTCCTTGCTTTTTGATCCTGACGCCACTTGGGCCTATTGGAGTAACATGTAAAGAAATACTATAATTTTCTTTTGGTAAGATATATTTTTGTAACCTCTCTCCCATAAAAAAATCTGAGGTAGTACTTAATAAACAAATTCTGCAGTATAACCATGAATTTATACATAAGATTAGCAGTTGTTTTTCAACCATGTTTCCCAGAATGACTCAGCATTTACTTTTTCATACTCCCATACAGTAGCATTGTATTTATCACGATAATTAGTTAGACAATTACTTATTTTAACTAAACTTGCACAGTAATTCTGTCTTATGATGAACATGTAGGTAGTCCTTAGACAACAGAAGAGAACTCTCAAGTAATAGTCAAAATGCTGTAAAGCCAAAGGCACTTAATTTGCATGTTGAACTACAACAGCAGCAAAACAACCCTGTGTCCTGTAAATGAAACTAATCCAGTACAAGAAAAAGAACCCACAGACTTCCCACCTTCCAACACCAGAGATGAATCTATTACTTGTTGCGCCACTAGCATTTGATCACCTGGTCTGTTTATTTCCTCTGCACTTCTAAGATACATCTCCATCTGGGTCTAAGATTGCTGTGCAATGCACATTTCTTTCATTGATATCATCTCTTTTTTCAGCTCCGTATTAACTTGTTCCCATTGCTTCAACTGAAGATTTTTCCTTGGCCAAAAACTAGGATAATGTATTTGCTTCACTTTAAAAACCAGATAGGTGGAATGGTCCAAAGACCATTTTCAGCTGCATAATTAATAGTATATTTTCCAGCATTATTCCTAAACCTTTATCACTCCAACTTCATTCTATGTTTCTTTGTCCTTGTAAGGAGCTTTCTCTAAAAAACATGCAGGCATAGTACTAAGCTCTCTGTTTTTCAGCTCTAGTGTACTTGGTTCAGTCCTGCCCTATGATCATAGAGGTTTCTGCATTCTCTCTTGGTGTCTGCTTGAGTTTTCACTCAGCAATCATTTCCTATTGCTTCCCAAAAACCACTCTGGTTGATTGGTCATACTAAATTGTCCATGTACACTTTACTTACACTTGGCTTTGTGGTCTGAGTCATAATTGAAAAGGGTCTGATAAGCACCAGTTCACTCACCCAGTTAAAAAAACTAACTAAATTAACTTAGAATGTACTTTCTGTATATGCTGTTTTTATAAGTTAAATTATTTCTGATCTTTCATCCACAGATTAGATATCCAGGTCTGTAAGATGTTCATCCAGGTTTAGGTATTAAGGTCCATAAGATGCTCATCATCAGATCACTGCTGCAGTAGGCCTAAGATAAATGGAATGTATTCTGTTAAGGATCAGATCCATTGGTTAGCTTCCAAAGCTTTAGGTTACCTTCCACACACCATAGCTACTGCCCTGCATGATGGAAGAAAGATAAACTCAGTGGCAAGGGGGCCAAGATTTCAAAACTTCCTTACCACTGAAACGTGAGCTTCTCTGTGGGTTTTATCTGATCAATAGCTAGCTAGCACTACTACAAGGCTGGAAAGATAAGTTCCTTATTGACGATTGCCTTCCAAAATATTAATATTTTTAAATGAATTGGTTCTACAGTCATCAGTGTTTAGGAGTATAGCCTTTGAAAATAACAGCACTTAACAGATTGGAGACTGAAAGCATTTATGAAGTGACACTAGAAAATGAGGATGCATTATTTTTGATGTCCAAATGTTTTTCAGAATTGCATACCAAGGTACCATAGACTCACATTCGCCTGCAGATGTTGAGAGTCAGTGAAAAAAACAGAGTCTGCTCATACAGTTTTTAAGTGCTAATATTACTCAATGTTAAAAACTACTTTATCTTCTTTGCATGACTAAGTACTTTCTGGGACTAAAGTATGAGATAGGGATGGGTTCTGGACTGGTGCTTGGACGGTATTAATTGAGTTGGATAGGAATAATGGCATTTTATTGTACTTGTCAATATTATCACAGTTTAGGAAGTAAAAAGAGCTATCTTGTATTATGATAAGCCAAAAGTTTGTTATTTTTGTGTGGAGATAAAACACTTGATAAAGGACTGTCCTAAAAGATGTGAAATCTGTGGTAAAAAGGACATACAAAAATGTGTACAGTTGTGTACTAAATGCAAACAAATGGATATGGGGGCTTTGATTGTCTAGAAAAAAGGCTGTTACAGTACCTGCTGTTGTTAATAATAATTCTATACTTTCATATATGACTGCAATGGGACTACAGAACATAATACAGCAGGTTCTACCAGAGGTGCAGGAGGGGGTGCTGGAACACGCAGCTGATCTGGATTTATTTGTTATTACTACTTCCTGTGATAGTATTGTTGAAATGCACAATACTGATGTGATAGTGCAGAATGTTTTAAAGGATTACATACATACAGATTTAATATATTGTAAGATGTCGGAGACCTTGGCAGGGGTACAGTTTTGTACAGAGGATAAACTGGCAAGAGTTTCAAATGTAGGCAAGTAGAACATGCTAAAATGTTTAAAATAAAATGTTAGTATGTTTACTGAAGAAGAAGGAAGAGACAGGAGCAAGAGGCAGGGTATGTGAGGAAGGCTGAAGAGTTGTATGAGTGTATGCCAAGCAAAAAAAATGGGAATATTATAGGAAAGACAGAGATTTGTATGTACAAATGAGTAATAAAATGTGGAGCTGGTTGTTGAAATGAAACTTTGTTACTCAGGTAAGTAAACCCACTACTGTCAGCAAGTTTGTAGATCAGGCTTCAGGATTACAATATGGTATGTAGTAGTCTCCTTGATAAGACAGAAACGGTGGAGCATTTTTAAGGAATTTCTACTGGAGAAAAGGAGGATCTATGCATATAGCTTGTGGGACTAAGAAGTTAAAGGAGGATAAAAAAAACATGGTGAATGTGAGAATTATGTTGAATAAAGTGGAGGTGGTAGAGACAGTTGGTTTAACAGTTAAGGTGCTTACCTCACACACACACAAAGTACAGGGTTTGATTCTCATGTTTGGAAGGGAAATTAGCTAAGCTTAATATGGCCCATAAGATCAGCTAGCCTAGTACTTATCTATGAACCTATGAATTATTAGTTGTCCATAAAAAGGTTAAGGTAGATGGAACACTATGGCATGGTCGATTGAATTATAGGCTTTATAAGAGCATGAATGAGGTTCAGTCAAACTTTTTTTTTTCAGAAAGTATTAAAGGAATGGTGGAAAGAGAGGGGTGAGACAAGTGCTAGGAATATTTAATTATTTTACATTTGTTTACCGAGAGAGTCCGACTGGTCATAAAACCCTTTTTCAGCGGAAGTCCGGGGAGAAAAGCTGCATTGTTAGTAAACTATTTTGTTAGCAGAAAGAAAACTGTATAATACAATAAAGAAAAAAATAGTAACAGACATTCATAACGGTAAAAAGACTAGAACAGAATCAGTTGGTCAAGTGGGAGACAAGACCGATAATCTTGTATAACAATACTTCTAGAAGACAGTTCTTACAGTAGTAGCAGGTAATGACATTGTATACAATAAGAGTGCAATTATGATACTTAGTCTTATATACAGGTAGCATAACAAACTGAAGACTTAACATCTGGTAGATATTAACAGTGAGAAAGAAAAAAAACAACATAAGGTAGTCATATGGCTTAAATTCAATTCTCATTATATATGCAATTAAAATTTTAAAATCAGCTAGTTCCATGGTTTGGGCTACCCATGCCCAGTACATGTACAAGTCTAGGAATTGGTGAGGTGGGCTTTAATGTGATGCTTGACATTTTTTAAGCTAGTTATAGTTCTGATTTCAAGTGGTAAGGCATTCCACAGTTTAGCATTGTAGTAGGAGTATAGAAAGTCACCTGAGCTATTTTTACTCCTGGTTACTTCAATTAGAGCTTTATTAGTGGATCTTAGTGGACGGGTACTTGTATGGGGGTTGAGGAGGCCTTGTAGAGCTGGTGGTTTATTGGGTTTATAGTACATTTGGCGGGTGGTATAGAGTTGCATGAGAATGAATTGGTGGGATAGTTCTAACCAAGATAGTTGTCTTAGGGCCTTACAATGATAGATTCTAGGAGGACAGCTAGTGGCAAATTTAGCTATCTTATTATAGCAGGCATCTAGCTTGCTTAGGTCTGATTTGGAGAGGTTGGTAAGGATGGGTGAGGTGTATAGTAAAGTTGACAGAAGATGAGTTTTGGCTGTGGTTATTCAGGAGTTTGTGTTTAGGTAGTTTTTGCATCTGTATAATGTACCTATTTTGTTGTGTACTTTTTTTACAGTCTGGGCAATGTGTAAGTTGAACTTCAGATTTTGATCAATAACAACACCGAGAAGTTGGGTGGATGGCACTGGTTCGATCAAAATCTTATTACTGGATGTGATGTTGAAGTAAGTGGATTGGGTTTTGAATTTAGTGGAGTGGAAGAGCATGAGTTTAGTTTTTTTGGGTTCAAGATTAATTGGGCATCTGCCAACCATGATTCAATAGCATTGAAGGATGTTTGGGTTAAGTTCTGTAGTTCAGGTAGAGTTGAGGCAGAACACATGACAGTGAAGTTGTCTGCATACAGTATAAGGGTGGCTAGAGTTGTAGCTGTGGTAGTAATATGGTAGGGGCAAAAGCTGTGCTGGGTATTTGTAAGTAATTTATTGTCCTTGTGATGGTTAAGTATTTGGGTGTGAGCACACCTTTCAAGGATTTCTGATAGAGGGGATAGGATTGCTATGGATAGTTAAAGAAGTCGGTGGAGGGACCTCCTTTGTGTAGGGGTATGATGTGAGCAATTTTATTATTAAAATATTAGTAATCTGAATATTAGTAATCTGAAATTTATATGGAAGGAGAATGATAGGGCATATTATTAAAACTGGCGACCTCTGTCTATTCTTAATATAGTTTATAAGTTGATAACTAAAATATTACATTTGGGGCTGAGCAGGGTGATTCCAGCTGTAATGGAGCCGGATGTATTTATAATTCTAGGGGGAGAGGAAAGTACAGAATTTATTATTATTAATCTGGGAGATTGTTGAAGTGCAGACTGGGAGAAGGAATTATTGTAGGGAATATGACAAAGCATTGTGTAATTGTTTCATGACGTTATGTTCTATATTTTGGCAGACTATGGCTTTAAGGATAGATTTATGGGGTTTGTGAGGGAGGTGTGTTGTTTTTTGTCTTACATGGTTCCTACTATAAGGGGATGGTTTAGGTAGGCATATTAGGATGAGGAATGGGGTGAGATAGGGTAGTTAAATACTGTGCTCTTTGGATTGGTGCTGA
The DNA here is from genome assembly GCF_019279795.1 of Protopterus annectens. Lineage (NCBI taxonomy): Eukaryota > Metazoa > Chordata > Ceratodontiformes > Protopteridae > Protopterus > Protopterus annectens. The sequence continues at coordinate 950,233,483 of NC_056746.1, read as the reverse complement.
ACTTATTTACAGCTGTGTGAATGACATTTCATATGTAGTTGGCACTATAGACACAATAGGGCTGTGGGACAGAAAGGAATGGGAAACAATAGAAGTAAATGTAAATATTTTGGTGAGAAGAGCCTGTCAACTGGAGCAAACTTTTATGATAAATTTGAGGTTCTAGGAATTAAATATATGGGATAAGAGGTGGTGATGGAGATGTGGAAGCAGTTGTTGGAGAAAATGAAGGAAATGGCTACTCTGTAGAAAGGATATGGCTTGGTCTTTAGGAAGAAGGAACATTTAATATGTGTCTTGGTTAGGAAAATCCAGGTATCTGATGTTGTCCATTTCATTATGCATCACAAATGGGTCTTCAGACATTTCTTCCAGACATACGAACTGAGCCTCAAACTCCTCCCTCTCCCATAATGCCTCACTCCTCTTCAAACACCCAGATCTTGTTTGACGCCTTCCAGCATAGATGCGATTCTGGGCCTCTTTTCAGCTAAGCAAAATTTTCCATTTATTTCTGTATAATCATTAGCTCTTTTTCTCTCCTAGTTAGTTTATAACTTTTATTTATCTGTAGTGATAAACTCTCCTCCCTTCTAAGGTATTTTTTCTGTCCGGTAGATTTTTTCACTGCTGTTAGGGTTTTTTCCTGCCTTCTGCCTCTTCCATCTGTTTTCCTATTTCTCTTTCTCTTTCACTATTAACAAAAAAACTTTCCCTGTATCTTTCAGTTAGTAGTTAGATTAGCGTATAGTGTGTGTGTGTGTGTGTGTGAGTGTGTGTGTGTGTGTGTGTGTGTGTGTGTGTGTGTGTGTGTGTGTGTGTGTGTGTGTGTGTGTGTGTGTGTGTGTGTTTGTGTGTGTGTGTGTGTGTGTGTGTGTGTGTGTGTGTGTGTGTGTGTGTGTGTGAGTTGTGCTATCTCTCAAGCATAGCATGTCTGACAAGCTTGTGAAATCTGACAAACCCTCTGGCTTTAAGAGGTGTGGGCATAAGATTCCCCAGTCAGATGCCCACAAGAGGTGTGTATATTGCCTGGGTCCAGGGTACTTAGAGATGCTGTGCGATATCTGCTTGACCTTCAATCCCTGGGCCCTCACTGATCGATGTAATAAGCTCATCTTGAGAGATCTTCTCCTGGCTTCTGGAGTCCAGACCCCTATCCTAAAAAAGCATGCCCCCTTAGTTACTGTGGGGACAATGGCTTCTGCTCCCAAGAAGCACAGGAGGGTGTCAGATCCATCGTCCTTGGATCTGTCCCTGTTCTCGCTTCTCTCCAGATTTGTGAGGGCCCTCAGATTCAGTAGAGCAAGCATCGGCCAAGCCAATCTTTCTGATGGACCCTCAGATTTTGGGTCCGAACAGTCAGTTGGAGCCTGTGGTGATAGTACAGATCCAGAGCTCCTCATCTCCGCAATGGACTCAATCAGGTCAGTCATGCCTGGATTGGAGGTCCGGGAGCCATACTCCAAATTAGAGGAAATCTGCCTCACCTGTCCCAACTTTACATCCTAGCCTGTCGCCGGTCTGGTCAACCCATTCCTCTGTCTCCTCTAGATCCTCTTGGCTGTCCCAGTCTGATATGGATCAGATGATGAGGAGTTTTCTCAAAGCCCAAATCCAGCTGGGGATCTTGCCTTCTCCGACCCATGCTGGATTCATGAGACTAGCAACCCCGATACTGCAGCCTCCTTCTGTGATCCAACCTTCAGCTTCAGAGGTGCAAGGTCAGACACTCCTGAGTAGATCAGCATTGGAGCATGGACTATCCCTTTATTTGACCTCGACAGTGTCCCTGACCATCTCGGCTCCAGTTGCTTCCGAGTGGTGTGGGTTCTGGATCTGAGATTTTGGTGCCAGATCCTTGTGGCTGGTGTTAGCTCCAACCATTTCAGAGCCATCCTTTCCACTGCAGGCCTCAGCCTTCAACAGCTTGAAGCCATAGCCTTCTGGAGGTGTAAGATCTGGGATGACCTCATCCTTTCCTCCCTTGGCAGCTTTGGCCCCTGGGGTGGGAGGGCAGGTTTTGCCAGTATCGTCAGCCTTCCAGGTGGCAGACATGGTCTTTTCTACACCTAGAGACATTGTCCCTCTTCTGCCAGGCCTTACCCAATCACCTGTGGATCAGGGCTTTGCTCCAATCCATCCAATGCATGGTCAACCCCTTCTGGAGAGTCTCCAGCCTACCCCTCAGCAAAGGGCCCCCCTGTTTTCTGATTCCTCTCCCGAGTACCCCATGGATGAGGTCCCTTGGAAGTGCCTGTGCAAGAGGAAGCACCTAGACTCCCCTTTGGAGTCATTGACAAAGGGCAATGATTTCAACAAAAGAGAAGGGTACCCCTGCTCTCCACCTGATGATATTTCTTTTGGGGATAGCTTAGAAATTCTGAAGCAAAAGGGTGGCTGGTCTTCCCAACCCCCTTCCTCAGAGGAATCAGTGTTCCTGCAGGCATTCAGTTTGGGCCCATCTACATCCTGGATGACCCCCCCAGCAGACCAGTTCATTGACCTTATCACCTGTCAAGCTTTGAAGGAGCCTGACACCATGGAACCAATTCCCAAACCTGCAGTCAAATATCTTAGTCCCCCCATGATGCCATTGTGGTGTCAGCAGCCACTAAGAAGGAGCTCGCTGAACAGAGTGCCACTGCTCATCCCCCAAACAAGGAGTCTCAGCCTTTGGACAGGTATGGGAAGCCCATGTATGCCTCAACCACTTTTATGCTGAGAGCTTTGAATTACTTGGCACCCTTCATGTGCCTTCAGAGAGATCTGATTAAGGAAATCTCTACCTCTCTGACACAGTCACTGTTGGAGGAGGACCTTAAAATGGTTTCTCTCCAGCTGACCACTATGTCCTCCAGTGCTTACTCCTTGATGAGGTTAATTTCCCAATCTGTGGAAGGAACCTCACGAGCAGCTGGTTCAGGCAGAGGCCTCAGGAGACATGCCTGGATGAGGCTGTGCAGGTTTGCGGATGCCTTTAAGGCATCATTCATTAACACCCCTTTTGACGGTTCCTCCTTGTTTGGGCTGTCAGTAAAAGAGACTCTGACCTGCAGCTAACAGGAAGGCAAGACCTTATCTGCCAAAGGGCTCAAGTTTTCTTCTCACCAACAGACCTTTTCCACGAACCAATGGAGTGGGAAGAAGATATGGTTCCATATGTCCCAAGGGCTTTTTCCTGATCCTCAAGATGAATCCACGTCTAGAGGCAGAGGGAGAGGATTCAATGGTAGACGTTGCCCCAGAGGGAGAGGGGTCAACAAAATCAGGGCTTCAGGGAAACTTTCTCTAACAAGCCCTGTCAGCACTCTTGAAGTGCTGGCTGGTTGTCATACTCTGGAGGCAGTTGGGGGCTGACTATTGTTACACCCAGAAGCCTGGGCAAACATAAGTAATGATATCTGACTGTTACATATAATTTCCAGAGTTTACTATATTCCTTTTTCCCTTCCTCCTCCCAATTCTGAGACTATCTCTCTGACATGCCATCCAGTCAGAGGGAATAGTGCCCTTCTAGAAGTTAAAAAATTTTTAGACAAAAGAGTCATCCAGCGGGTCCCAGGTGAGCAACTAGGATGCAGAACTTATTCACACTTTGTTTTGCTGCCAAAGAAGACAGGGGACCTTCGACCCATCTTGAAACTGAGCAGTTTGAATTTATTTGTAAAGAAGTCAAAATTCCGCATGGTTACGGTACAGTCCATTCTGCTACTTCTATGCAAGGATGACTGGATGTGCTCTGTAGATCTCTGGGATGTGTACTATCATATCAAAATAGACAGGCACTCCAGGAGATATCTGCACTTTAGGCTGGGGGCCAATCATTACCAATTCAGAGCACTGTCCTTTGGCCTTACCACTTCCCTCCAGGTGTTCACCAAATGCATGGCAGTGGTTGCAGCTCACCTCCATCTGCAAAGATTCCAGGTGTTCCCTTACCTGGTTGATTGGCTTCTAATGGCACCTACAAGGCATCAACTACTTCAGGCTGTTAAGGTTATGTTGCACCTGTTCTATTGCCTGGGAATCACAGTGAACACGATGAAATCCAAGATGACTCCCACACAGGATATCGAATTCATAGGAATGCAGTTGAACACAATCACACAGATAGCAACCCTACCCCCCAAGAAAATAAAATCCTTGAGACAACAGGTTCAACTTTTGCTAGACGCCTCGACACCACCAGCTCAACTGGCCCTCATTTACCTAGGATCCATGTCAGCTGCCATTTTTCTAGTGCCCCTAGCCAGGTTCTTCATGGGTTCTCCAGTGGACCCTAGCTGTATAATGGTCTATTCGGTGCCATCCTTTGTCAACCCCAGTCAGGCTAACTCCAATATGCTGGCATCATCTGCAACAGTGGATCCTTACAGACGACCTCCATCACAGAAGACTTTTCTTTCTTCCCCCTCCTATGGCCATGGTGAGACACCTCCTTGTTGGCGCGCGTGTGTGTGTGTGTGTGTGTGTGTGTGTGTGTGTGTGTGTGTGTGTGTGTGTGTGTGTGTGTGTGTGTGCGCGCGCGAGGGGGGTATTTTCAGGGAAAGATGGTCCAAGGTGCGTAGTCCATGACAGAGACCAAATTGCACATAAATATACTGGAGATGAGGGTGATCCTTCTCACCTTGCAAGGGCCAATTGCAATTCTGACAGACAATATGTCGGTAGTTTGGTACATCAAAAAGCTGGGGGGGACCCATTCATTCCCATTGTGCAGGGAGGCCATTATGGTTTGGCAGTGGGTGATTTCTTCAAAATACTTTCTCATTGCAACGCACATCCTGGGGGCATCCAGTGTTCCAGTGGCTCAAGATCAATCTTAAGTCCTTTTTGAGTGGTCCCTGAACCAATCAGTAGCGAATCAAATATTCAGCCATTGGGGCCAGCCTTGCTGTGACCTTTTTGCCTCTCCCCTAAACAACAAATGCAGCAAGTACTTTGCTCTTATACCCGCCTTGGGAGAGTCACCAAGGGATGCTCTAGTCCATGATTGGTCCCGGGTCTCCTTTATGCTTACCCTCTGATTCCCCTGATACTGAAAGTTCTACAGAAAGGCAGCAAAGACCAATCTAATCCTCATTACCCTTACTGGCCTGTTCAGGTATGGTTCCCTTCCTGCGGTCTCACAGCAAATATCCTCCATGGATTCTGGATCCCAGGCAGGATCTGATTTCCCAGGAATGCTACATTCCTAATCTTCAATCCCTCAAATTGACTACTTGGTTTCTCCACTTCCAGTGATTCTACGAAAGTCCAGGCTAGCTTCCCCGATCCAGGAAATTATTATTGCTTCTTAGAAGTCTTCCACCAAAAAACCATATCGTAGTAAATGGAAGAGATTTTCCATTTGGGCTTCACAGAGGAATATCGACCCCTTTTCTGCTTCATTCCAGGACATCCTTATGTTTCTTAGCTCACTCTTGCCCCATGATGAGGGGGCCAGTTGGACATATAAAGGGTTGATTGGTAGGTAGTAAGAGCCCCCCCAAAAAAAAATAAAAGGATAATGGGAAAAGGAGAGACAGGAACATCACACAACAGGTACCTCCCTTATGAAATAAACTCCCCATGGTATTAAAAAGAGTACCTGAGTATCAGCTACTAATATAACTTCCATACATAGAAGATACGCACATGACATAACTGCACTCAAGATTGTTGAAATAGATTGCAAGGTTGATATTATAACCTGTTACTCCATGACACTTATTCTTGTGGAATTTGTTGCCATTTCAAACAGCTGCTTGAAATTATTTATTAGCAGGAGTTTTCAGTTTAAATAATTGGGATATATGTAATTAGCAGTCTCTTTAGTTTCCATTTGTGCTGTCACATTCCTTGTTTTGCCTTATTAAGTTTGGAGAAGTGCAAAGAGTTTTTTCTGCACTTTTTGAACAACAAATGATCATGACCTTAAGAATACTACTTCCTACACTACAGTTAGGTACAATTAAAAAAAAAATCCCAGTCTAAGAAGATGCTTGTAGTTGCTTCAAAAACAACATTGTAACATAATCGCACTCATCTTCCTCCTTGTTTACTGTCCACTGCCTTCTCTTTTTACTTCGCTGTAGATCAACAATGCTCAGTCTACCTTTTCTGTTCCATACCCAGTTATAATTCCTGTTCTTCTCCCTTTTGCCTTTTTGCTCACCTCCGATTTTCTTCTTCCATCATCCCTCGCTAGCTCCTTCTTACCTACGTGTCTCTAGTTTCTGCCATTCTTCTTTCTTTCCCTCATCCTTCTTGCATGTGCATATTGTAATTTACATAACCATACCAGCATGAGTATACCATGAATTCTCATTGTTCCTGCATTCATTTGTCACTGCTGCAAAGTACTTACAGCTTTCTAATTGTACCTTGTGCCCTGCAAGTTTCTGATTGCTATATTTCTCTACCTATTATCTGAATTGCTTGGCTATTCTGTATTTTACTCTGTCCCAGGATGAACAGGGAAACTTTTTTGACAAATGTTATCCTTTTAAGGGGGTTATGAGTTAACTTTTACTGCTATATGTCATATGGAGGAGGGGACAGCAGTTTTTTTAACTAATTTATAAATTATTTATTAATTCAGTAAAACAAGCACAGGTTTCTACTATAATATGTTCAAGATGGAGTGAGTGCCTGAACGAATGTCTGATTTTTATTATTTATGTTATTTATTTATATAACATCTAGAAGCATCAAAGAGGTATTTTACAAAGCTAGGGCTGCATTGTGTTTAAGGAGAACTGAGAAAGCAAGTGCCTATACATGGTAGGATATCCACCTAGTAGCCTGTGTGATTAATGTGTGCTCCAGCATTTAATAACAAACTGGAGCTGAATACTGAAGCCCTCATTTTCCCTGAAATATTTGTAAAATACTTTGACACTTTTAATTAAAATCTGCATAATGTACTAGTAGCCTTTTGAGACCAACCAATGAGTACAGTATTGTTATGTGACTTGCTCAGTCAAACAACAGGCAAATAGAAACCAAAGGAATCAAAACCAGGACTCAAACTAAACTGTGTGCTACAATGCCAAGGAATTACCACTTACCAAGAGTTCTAGCATCTCAGAATGGATCACACCCAGTACGAGTATATATTGTTTTTATTATATTTATTTAGATAAATATAATTGCAGATTTTTAGGGTTACAGCCTTTGAATAAAAGCTGCTTGCAAGTTCTAAAACATTTCTACCAGCATAACAAGCTGGAATCAAAATGCTCTATTATATTCAAACAGCTTGATCTGTCTATTTCTGTTTCTGTCTGCTTTCCTGTCTTTTTAGATTGTGTATGCATTTCTCTAAATGGTCCCCTTATATGCTAGCAATTGCCATTTCTAAGTGTACAATAGTATAAGGCATCAGTATATCTCATGTGTATTACCTACATATTTCATCATAGTGCATTGTAAAGTTAGTGGCATTTCTGGATTTTTCCCTGCATCTGTACATTGTGGGTCACATTTTTTTAGAGGGAGCACTGTGATTCTATAGTTACAGCTTTGTATCTTCAGTTTCTGCAAACAGCATTATAAACGTAAGATATATGGTAGCAAGTGTTTCTTAATTCTGACTGCTTTGTTTCTGATTTAATGTAGTATATGCTTTCAAATTAGACTACACTTCTGTAGGGGGTTTCTGAATTCTGAATATAACATCTCCCGTTTTCCACAGAACATTGTGCACTTATGAAGTATACATAAATTATTTCTAAACCTTACACACAGCAATACAAATTTCTGAACCTTGCACACAGCAATGCAAATTTCTGAATATTACATGCATATAACAGTTCAGATTTCAGAAATAAGAGTAAAGTGAACAATGTCATGGCTGGTTTCTTTCTCTTTGTCACTATCATTGCCTTTCAGGCCTCATTTCCATTACAGTGGAATTCCATGGGGCATGAAAAAGAGAACTGCTTTTTGGAAGAGTTGAAAGGCGAAGGTGTCAAAAGTGTAACATGCCATGCCAAGTGAGAGAGGGCATAGGAATTTAAAGCATCTTAAGTGGATATGTGGTATAGGAGAGCTCTTTAGGGAGGGATGACTGGAGAATAAAACTGATGGATAATGAAAGTGTTACTTACAGAAGGAATATGGGAGGAGGAAGAAGCTGTGACAGGGCCAGCAATAAAATATATGGGTAATATATGTTATTGCTTTACAGGAAACATCTTTATTAAATTATCATGTCTGACATTGACCATCTTACATTTATATAAATGATAATAAATCATAATGGCATAATCTCAGTTGCAAACCTCATACATGTTATGATAAATGAGTACTGGAAAAACGTAGACTGATTTATGAATGTGAAGGTTTGGGTATGGTAATAATTTGAGATGATAACTTGCATAACACAAACTAAGGAGTACGTATGTGAAAGTAATTGTGAGAAGTTGTGTCAGTAAGGGTGATGTTGTAGTCAGAAGGCTAAAAAGTCAGAACTTTTTTCAACATAAGGGAAGAGGAGATGAGTTGAAAACAAACCATGGTATAATGTAAGGTGTAGCAAACATTGTGATATATAGATTGGACACACTTGCAAGAAATTACACTATGTGACACTGTGAATGCATTTATGCCTTTAGGTAAATAATTTGATAAGTGTCCAAATAAGATAATAACAATGCTGTAGTTTTTTTTTTAGCTATAGTTATTTGTTCAACAAGGGAAAAGTAAGGCTATAGGGCTATAGACAGGAACTTATGTGGAGTAATGGCTGGATAAATTTTATCCATGAGCAGAATGATTATCCATTTGTTCATGTCATCCTACACAGATATATTTAGTCCACTGAAGAGGAAACAAGATGGGTGACTTCCCTAGTTTAGAAGACCAGATCACAAATCAGGAGCAGATGCAAACATATAAAGTAGACAAGTGTAAAAAAATTCTAAAGCTTGTGCTTTATTTTCTTAAATTCTTAAAATTTAAGAAAACAGTCTGCAACCCTTTTAAATCCCCAGCTTGTATCTGATGCCCAATTCAGGATTTATGTTCTGAAGATGACAGTACAACTACAATCTAGCCCTTCAGTGACAACATATCATCTGGGAATGCACAATCATATCATGCACCCCTAACATATTCTCCCAATTTTTCCTAACAGATAAACATATGGAGGAAGGTATGGCGCCTCCAAGGGTTCAATAATTTCATGCATGATACATCCCTCCTCCTTGAACAGACTGAGCATCAGAAAAATTATATCTAGTTAAGGATGGACTCATCACTTCTACAAGATAGTAAACATGCTTCTGAGAACAGGAGAGGTACAGCTGGAAGATGGATGTCATTAGTGTTGTAGGGATACTACAGTCTCTTACTTTGTATGATATCTTCTAACAGAAGTATATGAACAGTGAATAGCAAGAGTCCAAAAACAGATCCTTACAGAAGCCTACAACATGCAGAATGGCTCCCTGAAAAAGTAAAATCTGATATCACCCACTCTGAGTATACCAAAAGGTAAAAGGCAAACCATTCAAGGATTATGTATGAAATGTTACGATGGATCCTTAGACATTCAGTTGTATAATATGGTTAATTAAGAAGAAGTACAACAGCACACCAGTGATCGTTTACAACCAGGATGCCACTGTTTATCTTTATGAGAGCAGTCCTAGTACTATATTGAGATAAAACTAGACTGACAGCATTCTAAGATGATGGAAGATGGATATCTCTAGCTAGAAATATACTTATTTTGACTATACAAGAAAAATTGAAATAGTGCAGTGATTTTCTAGTGTTGTGTGAATCTAACTTTCTAAAAAAAGATTATCCATTTGACTGCTTACTCACCTGTTATAATAACCTCTTTCAGTGATAATAGAAAAATACTCAATTGTAGAAAAGGACACAGAATTTAAACACAGTTGAGACAAAAGATTCCAAGGGCAGCAATCTGGTAGGTTCTGGATTTAGTCTGGAGTGAGTAGGATGAACAGCAAAGATCACTTTATTACTCCTGTACCCAACTTACTCATTTGTAGTAATGTTAACTTTAACCCCGCCACTGCCCTTAACCCCAGCCTTACACATTACCTTACCACACACACACACACACACACACACACACACACACACACACACACACAAAATCTAAAACTATCCTCTCACCTACCCCTGACATTACCTCAGACAGTTTGAGTTCAATTGGATGCTTAGGTGCTAGAAGAGCTCAGCAGAGAAGGGTGGGTTGGAGTGGCTTATGCCAACTTATCCACCCTGGGGGAAGGGAAATGATGGTTCCACACAGTCAAATTGCTCCTAGTAATGCTACAGGATTAGATAATGTGGACTTGGTATTCCATGCCTGTGGTGGTAGCCCTCATAGCTGTGTGTGTGTGTGTGTGTGTGTGTGTGTGTGTGTGTGTGTGTGTGTGTGTGTGTGTTTGTGGGAGCATCCACATGCCAGTGGAGGGCATAGAACAGCCCCCATTGCAGTAATGCAAGTGCTCACATCAGCCAGGGATAAGGATCTAGCTAAAAAAAGATCCCCACTGACTGCCTGTGTGTTGGCTCCAGGGGAAGGAAGGGCAAGAATGGCTGGCTGGCAATAGGGGAGTGATGTGATATAAAACATGGATTATACATTTGCTCCTTAGGGGCATCATAAGTATAATGGCACAAATCCTAAATCCACTGCATAAATCATTAAGCAAGACTGATTATAGAGCATAATGCTGACATCTATTCTTGCCTGACTAATCGCCTCTTTCTGATGGAGGAAGTAAAGAGGTACAATGCTAAAACAACCAATGAAGTTAGGAAGTGAAGTCATGTCGGTCTATTAAGATTACTCATACTGTAATTCCTCTTTATAGACTAAATGGATAGTGACATAGTTAGTTTTCAGGGATTTATCAGACTCATTTATGTCCATATCTCTGTGACATCAGCAATTATCATGGGGAATTTCTTACTAAAGATATATATTGTTAATAACAAGGAAAAGGGTAATGAGTCTTCCCAATATATACAGTTTATACATTTTGTTACGTTTTTAGTTTAAGGCCAAAGAGGAAGAATAGACAATGCAAAATATTCTTATATATCTACACACACACACACACACACACACATATATATATATATATATATATATATATATATATATATATATATATATATAAAATACATATGTATATCTATCTATATCTATGTATCTATATATATCTATATCTATCTAGACCTATCTATCTATATAGATCTATATCTATATCTATAGCTCTATATATATATATATATATATATATATATATATATATATATATATGGGTCTACTTCTAAATTATGGTACAGACCATAAGATCAAAGTTTTGAAACTTTGAACTGTTTAAATGGAGATTGCTGTACAGTACAGAACAGTATATTTACCATTTTCCTCAATGTAATGCGATCTCGGTGTTGGTATATTTAATTAGCAGTGGGATGTGTGGGTGCAGTGCGGGTGGACTTGCCCCCCTGCGAAAACATAAAAAAAAAGATTTATTTACATTTTGAAGTTTCAAAACTTCAGTCTTATGGCTGAGACGATAAATTTGAAATTTAGAAGTAGACCCATAAATATATATATATATATATATATGTATATATATATATATATATATATATATATATATATATATATATCTATATATATATATATATATATATATATATACACACACATATATATATATATATATATATATATATATATATATATATATGTATATATAAACGCACACACACACACACACACACACACACACACACACACACACACACACACACACAAAAAATCTGTGAATGTTAAAAGTTCGCAATGCTGAACTCCCGGAACTCAGGGATAGTAACCACTGGGCCACCAATCACTAAAAAGTATGAACGGAAATAAAGTAAACCAACACCCCCCCATGTGGGAGGCTGCTCCCCTCACTCTCCCCTAACTAAATATATACCAACTCTGAGATGGCACTATAGTGGAGAACAGGACAAAGGTCACCATTGTAGCCCAGTGGTTACTTTCCTGTTGTTAAATTGCAACATTATGGGAGTTCGGCATTGTGAACTTTTAACATTCTCATCTCGGTGATTTGCAAGTCAACGTTCCGGTAAGTAAATGTTTTAAAGGTGACCCATATATATATATATATATATATATATATATATATATATATATATATATATGGTTCCCCTTCACAAAGTCAAACAGCCACAATCTTGAAATTCATATGGTCGAGACCACATGCTCGAAATTGTGTAAGCTCGACTGTGAATGGGGAACGGCATACAGCGCAGAATGGGAGATTTCCCTTTCTGCTCTGTAGTGCGATCTCGGAGTTGGAATAAATAAGTAGCGGGGGGTGTGGGGGGTGCAGGGGAGCTTGCCTCCCTGCAGAAACACTTTGTTTTGTTACGTTCTTTTAATTTTTAGCTCCCTTTCACGAAGTCAAGCTTCAGAAATTCGAGCATATGGCTTCAGCTATATGCATTTCGAGTTTCTGAATGTTCTGCTTTGTGAAGGGGAACTATATATATATATATATATATATATATATATATATATATATTTATGGGATCCAGACACATGCTCGACTAGCATATGTCCGAATCACAAAACATCGAACACACATACACAAAAACGCTTAACATCGAGAAGCGCTTCCGTGTATGTGTGCCTGTTTCATAGATCGGACTACAGTGCGGGTAAGGGAAAATTCCATTTTCCCCACTGTAGTGCGATCTCGGAGTGAGAATAATAAAGTAGGGGGGTGTGAGGGGTGGCCCCCTGCAGAAACGTAGATTTTTTTTAATAACACATACATGGAAGCGCTTTTCGATGTTAAGTGCTTTCGTGTATGTGTGTTCGATGTTTTGTGATTCAGACATATGCTAGGCAAGCATGTGTCCTAGACCCATATATATATATATATATATATATATATATATATATATATATATATATATATATATATATATATATATATATGTAGATCTTTATATTTTGGCAAACTGGAGTAATCTGAGTGTAAACACTTACAAGAATGAAGGCTTATAAAATACAGCTTGTAGCTTGAACTCATTCTAGGATGTAGAAGCAAAGGCACTTACAGTTTACTAAATTAAGTCCTGAGCCAAAGGCAGTCCATTTCTTACTTATGTTACTTTTCTATTATCATTGTTATGTGACAGAGATAATTAACGATTTGTTTAATTTTATATCACTATAGGGGAATTTATGTTTAGAGACAGCTCAGCAAAGCACAGTTCACTAAAACATGTCACCAAAAGACAGCTGGTGACTCAAAATCACTTCTGCTTATGTTTTTGTGGCTCAACTCCCATTTCACAAAAATGAGGTATTTTTCTGTAACTAAAATGTAGCCAGACCCTTAAGGCATACTACGCTGCCAGACTGTTTTCAATGAATTGTTTCTATGAACTGTCAGGATTCTGGAATGTATGCTGTTGAGAAACTTAGGGCAAGAGCTGAACTCCATTTTTACGGATTTTACCAGTAACTTCCTTTTAATATATTAATTTACCAGCATGTGGAATTAAAACATCTGTCTGTATTAACTGTGTCATGAGAAGACGACTGAATTCTGTGGAGTATGCCCATTTATTGGGGCAGTGGGGACCCCAACTCCCACTTCTCCAATTTTTACTTAACCAAGCCTTTCTGAAATGTGTTGTTGATTTGCTGCACTGCAGTATCTAGCAAGTTATTTCACTTACTACCCTTCCTGTGACGTTTAATACCAAGACAGACCCTCTTGAATGGAAACTTCATCTTGAGGTCTTCCAAGATTTGATGCAACTTAGGAGAGGACCTCAAGTAGATCTGCTTGCCTCCTTTCAGAACAGACAACTAAAGAATTTCTGCTGCAAGATTCCTTGCAAACAGGCCAGGAAGACAGATGCCTTCTCATTACCAAGGATGGAAATAATGCTTATAATATTTCCACCCTTTCCACTGATATTTAGTTCTTCTAAAGACTGAAATGGACTCCCCAAAGAGTGTGGTGGTGACTCCCTTTTGACCTAGATAACAGTGGATGTCCAAAATATTGATCACTGCTGCAGTAGCCTTAGCTTTATGGGTTGCATCCTGCCAAGAATATAACTGCCAGCTAGCTTCCAAAGCTTCAGTGTACCTTCCATACGCCCAAATTGTCAGGAAGCTTGAGTGTCGCTGACTAAAAGACAAGCTGGGTGACAGGCCCTTCGGAGCTTTAAGGCTGCCGAATAGTTTGCTCCTTTGAGGCTTTTGAGGCTCCACAGTCAGCTTGTGTTGTTCCTTTACTGGACAGATTAAGTTCCCTTTAGGGAAAGTATCTTCCATGTAATAATTTTGTTTATAATTTATCCTTTCATTTTCAGGAAAGTTATTTTAAGCATTGGAGTTTGTGTTTTAATTGACTGTCATGAGACTGTACTGTACTTTTAAAGAGAAGCTGTCTTTATTCCTGTCATTTTAAAAGTTGTTTAAAGTAACTGAAAGCCATTTTTTCTGTGAGAAATTGTGTTTATTTTACTTTGATGGACTAGCATAGATTTTAAAATGCTTTTTACTATGTTTTTCTGGGGAAAAATGGCTTTTAAAGCCATTTTATTTCTACTAGCATTTGCTGCTTGTTTTCTTTGGAAAAGAGGCTTTATTTTCGGCCTTTGGAACAAACAGCTTATTTATTTATTTGTTTATTTGTTTATTTTAATTAATTTATTTATTTACTGACATTTCATTACTGGGAAAATCCAACTGGGTAGAAGTCCATTTTCAGCAGGGGTTTTGGGAGAAAAGCTCCAAATTATTACAACACATTTTATGGACAATAATTTTATAATCTTCAAAAATAAAACAAAAACATCTGCAGTTTAAATAATTGGTCAAGAATCAATACAAGTCAAGTTATATGTCAATCATTTAATATTTAGAGAAATTTTAGATAGTTTATAGAGAAATTAAAGTAAGTTAGTCTAATTCTTCTTCTTCTTTTGGCTGTTTCCTGGTTACGGGTCACTACAGCGGATCACCTGTCTGTTCATGATTGGTAGTGGAGTTTTACGGTGTCGAGTTGCCAGCCCAGCACCCAACCTTCCACAGAAGGCACACACATGCACACACTCACACCTAGGGCCAATTTAGAGTGTCCAATCCACCTACAGCATGTCTTTGGGATGTGTGAGGAAACCGGAGCACCAGGAGGAAACCAACATGACCACAGGGAGGACATGCAGACTCCGCACAAAAGGCACCCTAGCCGAGGATTGAACTGGAGAATCTCTTGCTGTGAGGTGGCAATGCTAACCACTGCACCACTGTGGCCAGCCTAAAGTAAGTTAGTCTAATACGATCAGTAATTGCAATATGAAGTGAGGGAAAAACAGGCTTATGGTGCATTTAGAGAGAAAGTCATGGAAGAGAATTTGATAGATGTAAGGAAGGAAGTAAATGCAGAAGGGAGATTAAAGAGGTATAAGGAATGAAAAGGTACTTATTCACATTTAGGGATATAGTTTATGCTAGTTTTGGAAAAGAACAGAGCCAGATTTTAGCTAGGAAGTCTTTCAGAGTGGTTTTGAAAGATATGAGGAGGGGAAATGACCTGACGGATTAAGGAATTCCAGGCCTTAGTAACCTTGTACAAGTACAGACAATGGCCAGTGGATTTGATAGGTTTGTAGACAGACAGGAGTTTTTAGGAACATAGTTGTGTAGAATGTTTTTAGTGCTGGACAGGCTGATATATGCTGAATAATTTTACAGGTGGTAAGAAGCTGTGTATATGTTAGTTGATGAGGTGGTTCTAACTAATTTATTTATTTTTTAGTGCTATACAATGGCGGGTTCTAAAAGGGTTATTTGCTGCAAATTTAGCAACTTTGATATAGCATTGTATAAGTTTTAATTTTTGTGAAGCCTGGAGGTTAGTAATGATGGGAATACCATATAGAAGTGTGGGGAGGAGATAAGTAATGATGGGAATACCATATAGAAGTGTGGGGAGGAGATAAGTAATGATGGGAATACCATATAGAAGTGTGGGGAGGAGATAAGTAATGATGGGAATACCATACAGAAGTGTGGGGAGGAGATAAGTAATGATGGGAATACCATACAGAAGTGTGGGGAGGAGATAAGTAATGATGGGAATACCATATATAAGTGTGGGGAGGAGGTAAGTAATGATGGGAATACCATACAGAAGTGTGGGGAGGAGATAAGCAATGATGGGAATACCATATAGAAGTGTGGGGAGGAGGTAAGTAATGATGGGAATACCATACAGAAGTGTGGGGAGGAGATAAGTAATGGCAAGTGTTGTTTTAGTTGTGTTAGTGAGAAAGTGTTTGGCTCTGTAAAGCACCCTATTTTTTTATTAGTTTTTCTTATGCAATTTTGTATATGCAGGTCGAATGTAAGATTATTGTTCACTTTCACCCTTAATAATTTGCTATAAGAAGTGACTTCATTGGTTGAATTATAAAGAGTGAACTTTAAATTTTGATTATCATGAGAGAGGGATTTAGGGAAAAAAGTAGTAATTTGGTCTTTTTTGGGCTGAGCTCAGCAAGCTCCTGCCTGGTGTCCTGCAGAGTTCTACAGTGGCAGAGAGACAAAAGAGAGACTTTGGAGTGATTAAGTATCATTGTTCTGCATTTTCTTGCTGCCTTTAGCTAATTCTGCCTAAAATGCTGATTTTTTAGAGTTTCTGTAATTTAAAAAGCTTGTTTCAGCTACATATTGTACTTATTTTACTGCCTGCACTTTAACAAAGTCATTTTTGTGTTTAAATTACCTGTTTAACTGTTGTAGGCTACACACTCAAGTGTGGTAGCCATTTCTACGCATTTAAAGTGTTTTTTTAATTGTATCTGCTTTATTTTTGGGGAAAAAAAACAAAAATACACTTGTTTTCCCACCTTTCTAAGCTAGTATAGTCCAGTTTTCAGGTTAGTGCTGAATTCAGGGCTGTGTTACAAGTTTCTGTGTTTGCCTATACCTTACTTGGATAGAAGGAAGGTTCTCTGTTCACCTGTGAGAGAGGGGAGCTTTGAGCAGCCTATCTGTCCCTGGAGGAGTGGTTTCAGCCCAGAAATTAGTAGTTCATTGGCCATTCTGGGGTGATTTCTATCTCTTTCATTTCCCTGCTATAAAACCCACATTTGCAAAGTTTTTGTGCTTGTATACAGCTCAGCGAGCCCCTGCCTGGTGCCCTGCAGAGTTCTACAGCAGTAGAGAGACAAAAGAGACACTTTGGAGTGATTAAGTATAATTTTTCTGAATTTTCTTGCTGCCTTTAGCTAATTCCACCTAAAATGCTGATTTTTTTAGAGTTTCTGTGATTTAAAACGCTTTTTTCAACTACATATTGTACTGCGGTGGTAGTGGTGCGGTAGCGTTGTCCTGTTCGATTCTCAGCTGGAGCGTCTTCTGTGTGGAGACATGCTTGAATGGGCGTACCTTCGTTGAAGGTTGTGTGTCAGGGCTGGCAATCATTATTGGCCATTTTGGGTCAATTCTAAACTCCTTGATCTCTCTCTCTCTTAAAACCCTGCTGCCTTCTGGTTTTGGCATCTTTCCAGGCTTGATAGTTTTTGCTGAAGCACTTACCAAGGGGAGAAAATGCTGAGAGAAGAAAGGAGCCACTTTTGAGATTTTAAGTATTTTCTTTTGATTTTTTGTTTAAAATTTCTGCTTTGCAGCCTACTTTTCAGCGTTTTCCAGCTTGCTAAAGTTGATATCTGTATTAGAAACAGTATTTAGAACACATCTAAAGCCTGTTTACTGCATTTCCTGTGTTGCTCTTAATTTAAAATAATTTTTTTCTTAAAATTGCATTTTACCTGACTCTGGCCTAGCACTCAAGTGTGGGGTCATTTATTGCACTGTTCTGACTAGTTTGCTACTTGTGTATCTCTGCTACCTTTAAACTAAAACAAAACAAAAAAAAAAAAATCTTGCTTTTTTTCCACTTTCTGAAATTTAAAAAAGTTCAGTTACAGATTTGCTGTTCTGAACTGTTTGTAAGTTTCTTGGAGGCCAGTGCTTGCTTGGGCTAAAGGGAAGTCTCTGTGTTCATCAGTGGCAGTGATTAACACTGAACAGCCTGCCTGCCCCTGTAGGAATGGTTACTGCCTAGAAAAGTTTTGGGCTAATTCCCAGCTCTTTCAAGTTCCCTGCCTTAAAACCCCCTTTTGCCCGATTTTGCGCATAGCGCAGCATCGGACAGCGCAGCTTAAACGGGTTTAAACTATTCCCGAGTCCACAAAGTCTGCTCTTCACTTTTTCCCTTAGAACTGTCCTAAATCTCAAAGTAAGCACTCTATTTTCATTCTAAAGCCCTGCACTTGATCTTATAAGTAATCTTATAAGTAAACACTAACTAAAGCACTACACCCTCTTATACTGCTTATAAGTACTTGGCTCCCTATTGGTCCTTTCTGATCAGTCAAAAAACTGTTCCTTATACTGTTCTGGCAGGTCCAATAGTCAGTTTTGGGTTTACTCTCCAGTCCAGCTGGTGAATCCGGGTATCTTGAGGCAATGTTACAACTGCCTTATGTACACAGACCTCCCTCTCCTCCTACCACCAAACACTAATACATGCGAGATATGCAATTATAAAGCCAAACTGGTGGCTAAGCTCTCTCAATCCAAGACTGGACCAGACAGTCAAGAGGAGAAGGGAATTACTTGCATCATACCACCAGTCTCATATAGACCTGTGAAACCAACACCGGCAAAAAACACACATAAATACAAAAAAACATGCTCAGAGGCTCTAAATAAAAACCTGCAAAAGCAACAGAGGCCTCCAAAGCAGACATCCAAGCAACCTCCACCCCCAATACAAACCATGAAACACATACTTCACAAAACCAGTGTGCCATGCAATCACAGCCCTTAAGGCAAAATAACATACCCAACACACTAGTAATAGGTGACTCTATAGTCAGGCACACTGATATCCAACTCACTAGACTGAATAAGGAGAAGGTTACTATGAGCTGCCTGTCAGGGTGCCAGGATCTGCCACATAACCCAAGCACTCAGGTCACTCCAGAACAATTACAAATACGACTCTGTCATTGGCCATGTTGGTATGAGAGCCATACCTCCCTGGACTACATGAAAAGAGATATGGAAGAGCTCTCTGATCACGTAGCTTAGGCCTGTATGACTCTGACCCCGAGTAGCATCCTGCCCTCACCAAGAATGATACCTCAGTGTGTGTGGCTTTTCCAGGCTTTTTTCAGGTTAGGGGGCGCCTGCGGAACTGGAACTCTGTAATGATTGGCAGAGCTGTTGGCTTTACATGCTGGCTTGCGGCACAAACTTCAAACGAGGCAGCCATTTCGCCGCGTCACACACACTTTAACTTTAACTGAGAATCGGCAACGGCAGCGTCTACTGTGTGAGGCAAGCGCGCTAGAAAGCATACTTCAATATAAAGAAAAATTATCAATTTCAACAATTGGCTAAGCTTCTGGTGTCATTCAAAGGGGATCCAGTGTCTGTCACCCTGGGATGACATGCTCGACAAGCCACTCTGTTTTGCTGGAGATGGATTGCATTTGTCACCCTTAGGCTTTTGAATACTGGCCAAGGCTCTTGCCACCCCATAGTGCCTTTTTTAGGCAAGGCTCAAAAGACAAACCCACTGCCGTAAATAGCACAAGGGTAATGCTACTCAATGCCAGAAGTCTAAATCTGAAAATGCATGCACTCGAGGCACTCCTAAGTATGGAGAAAATCGATACATGTGTAGTAACAGAAACCTGGTTTAAGGCTTCAGAGAGCACCCCAGCACTACCAGGCTACAACTCATACCATACATTTCAGCCACAAAACCCGGACCAAAATACAAAAGGCGGGGGCATATCCATATTCATCAAGGATACCCACACCTCCAGGTTAGTGGCACAGCACGATGCTTCAGAAATAATCCACATGCAACTAACAACGGGCAGAACTGCAATTCAAATTGTAGCTTGCTACAGATCACCTACCATGTCCCAGGACCTACCAAACACCCTGATATTGGGTGATTTCAATTACCCAAACATTAACTGGGAGAACTACTCAAGTACTAACTCCCTTGCCCAACAATTCCTAGAATTTATAAACTCAAATGCTCTGGATCAACTGATCAACACCCCCACCAGAGGTAACAACATATTGGACCTGGTCATCACCAACATGGGTGACCAGTGTTCCACACCGGAGGTCAACCCCTCGCTGGTCAGAACTGACCATAAACTTATCACTCTGGATATCCACATTCCTCCCCCACCTCCAGTCAAAGAAACCACCATGAAAAACTTTTCGAAAGCAAACTTCACGTTACTTAACACTGAGGTGGAAAGTTTCAAATCTCCCATGCTAAAGGACAATGCTGCCCAAGCTGCAAAATCCTTTACTAATGCACTCTACGGGCACGTACAAGAATGCATGGATCATGCTATCCCAAGCAAAACCAAGACTCACTCCTCCAAGCAAAGGAAACCAGTCTGGTGGACCCCTGCCATAAACAAGCTGTACAATAGAAGGAGGAAACCAGTACAGAAAAGAGTAAAATCCCAAGAGGGGAAGACATCCCTGATCACTATCAGCAAGAAACTACAATCCCTCATAAAATCATCCAAGGCTAGCTTCAAAAGAAAAATTGCCAAGGACTCCAAAGATAACCACAAGGCATTCTTTAGCTATGTCAAGAATCTAAGTGGCAATTCCCAGATCTGCTCAGAGTTCGTGCTGAATGGCACAAAAGACACTGAATCAACCAATATCGCCAACATCCTGGCAGACAGGTTCAGTGCAAACTTCACCCCCCTCCTACCCCCAAAAGGGCCCATAACCATACCAGAAGAATGTAGTGCCCCTAAAATCACAGACACTTAGGTTAAAACAGCCCTCTCCAATGCCAAAAACACAGCATCAATGGGACCGGACAGTGTCCCTGGGTGCATCCTACATGAGTTCAAAGATAAACTAACTCCTCTCACCTAAACACACTGTTCAAACTCAGCCTCTCCACAGGTGACATGCCAGTAGAGTGGTGCACAGCAATGGTTATTCCGCTCCACAAAGGTGGAGCCACAACAGACCCTGGGAACTATCGCCCTATAAGCCTGACTAGCTTGGTCTGCAAGGCTATGGAGTGCATCATCATGGATCTCATTAACAAAGACATTGGGAACCTCCAAACACTGGACCCTACCCAGTTCGGCTTTGTTAAGGGCAGATCATGCCTCCTAAACCTGGTGGACTTCTTTGAGACAGTTACCAAGGCTATAGACGAGGGAAAGGTGGTCCACACAGCCTACCTAGACCTCGCAAAGGCCTTCAACACCATTCCCCATTCTGGTATTATAGGTAAGCTCACCAGTCTGAACATAAACCCCTATGTCACAAGATGGGTTGCCAACTGGCACACGGACAGAACCCACATGGTAAGAGTTGCAGGAGCTAGGTCTGACTCTAAATCAGTTACAAGTGGTGTTCCCCAGGGCTCAGTCCTAGGACCCCTCCTGTTCAGCATATACTTCTCAGAGTTACAGGCAAGGACAGCAGTACTATGGCTGACCAAGTTCACAGACGACTGCAAACTAGGGGCTATAATTGATTCTCCAGCTGACACAGACATCCCCCAAATGGGTCTCACTGAGACAGATGCCTGGTGTCAAAACCATGGCCTCAAGCTAAATGCCAAAAAGTGCATAGTTATCCCCTTTGGAAAAAACAAAGTGCCCACAAATTACCACATAGGTGGTAGCCTCCTAAATACGGAAGACGAAATAAGGGATCTGGGGACCCAAGTAGATAGTAATCTCTCCTTTGATAATCACATTGCCAAAGTGGTTAGAAAATCCTTCTATGTGGCCCACCTAATCACAAAAGGGTTTGATCCAGATCAAAAGAGGTCATTGTGCCCCTCTACACATCACTCATCAGATCCATCATAGAGTACAATGCCCCATTTGGGATGTACCTTACAAGACGCCTGCAACAGCTGGAAAGACCACAGAAGTACCTCACTAAGAGGATCACTGGCCTCAAACAGATGCCCTATGCAGCTCGACTGAAGAAACTCCAGCTGTACTCGGTTGCATACCGCCTACTCAGAGGTGATCTCTGCCTGACATACAAGGCCATGTCCAACCCAGAATTGATGGACATGCTCCACCTAAAGAAAACCTTATCTCCTCGAGCCACACACTCTAGGGATCTAAACCTCACCACAACAATAAATAGGATGTGCTGGAGGGATAGATTCCCGTCCCAGAGACTTCCCATGCTCTGGAACAAGATTCCAATCTACATTAGGCAGAGCTCCTCACTAGCATTCTTCCAGAGAAACCTTGATGAGTGGATGGGAAACAGGATGTTTAACACTGGGGATCACTTCAGTGGCTCTGCTGGACAGAGGCACAGGGAACTAATCTAAGGTGACAGTGAAAGCCAACACATTCCAGCTAGGCTTATAAATGCCTTTGGGTAGATAGCCTAGTACCTACCTATGAACCTATAAAAGCTGTGAGTTACAAAACCATGTTTCAGTAATTTTTTTGGAGGTGTACCATGTTGGCAGATTTGCATATGAGAGTGGAATCATCTGTGCATTTGTATTAGAGTGGCCTGTTGTGTGGATGTATAGAGAGTGTTGGTGAAAATATTAGAGAGGAGGGGACCAAGGATAGAGCCTTGTGGTACACAGGTGGTGACTGGGAGGTAAAGAGAGAGAGTATGAAGTGCCATTTTACTGACTGATACCTATTGGACAGGTAGCATTTGAACTACAGAAGGGTGGGCTGAAAGAGGCCTAGTGAGGACATTTGAAGTAGAAGTTTGCTGTGACAAACTGTGTTGAAGGCTTTAGACAAGTCTAGAAATAAGGAAGAGACTAGTTTGCTGTTATCTCCGGGTCTTATCGAAAACTGAATTTAGCAAACTGCATGTACATTGGAAATCCAGTTCAGCGAATTTGCTGTTGTGGGGGGTTGCACCCCCCCCCCCATACTGCCTCTAGTTATATATACCAATTCTGAGATCACACCACAGTGAGGAAAGGGCAAATTT
Source organism: Protopterus annectens (assembly GCF_019279795.1). NCBI lineage: Eukaryota > Metazoa > Chordata > Ceratodontiformes > Protopteridae > Protopterus > Protopterus annectens. Next base: position 950,210,394 of record NC_056746.1, on the reverse strand, counting down.
TCCAATCTTCACTGTACTGTGATCTCACTATTAACAGTTTGCCGAACTGCATTTCCTATGTATATGCAGTTCGCTGAACTGAACTGAATTTTCGATAAGATGATATAGACCTGTTATCTCTAACTTTATTGACAGTATCTACACAGGCTAGAAGGGCAGTGCTAGTACTACAGGAAGGATGGAAGCCATGTTGTGTTGGGGATAGGAGTTCTTCCTGCTGGAGAAAGTCTAGCAATTGTTTTTGAATAAATTTTTCAAGTATTTTGGTGATAGGAGATGATTGCTTTAAGACTAAAATTATTAATATCTGTTGAATTTCCTTCTTTGTACAGAGGGATAACGTGTAACTTCTTCCAGAGACAAGGAATGTGGGCTTCCTGGACTGACCTATTTATAAAGATTGAGACAGGATAGGCAATACTATTGGCTCCTATTTTAGGTACTCACTTGGAAGGTCATCAGCTGAAGAAGAGAACAGTTAAAGTTTTGTTTAAGAGTGGCTTTATATAGAATGTGGCCACAGGTTTGAAGGTGAAAGTGGATGTGGTGATATGTGACTGTTGGGCAGGTTTGGGATTAGATGCTGAGGAATCATTGGTTAGAGATCCTGTACTATCAATCAAATAAGAGTTGAACTGTATTGCATTTTCCAGTGGTAATTTATTGGGAGAGGGGTTTGGGTTGAATTTTTGGCAAGGATGAAAGATTTCTTTAATGGATCCCCAAAATCTTTTAGGATTGTGTTTACTATTATTCTGAAAGTTATTGTAATATACTTTTTGTCTTCATTTATTTGCTTTTTAGTAAAATAGAGAAACATTCTGAAGATTTCAAGGTACTGAGATGTTTTATATTTTTGCCATTATTTTCAAGCTTTTTCTCTATCCTGCATTAGAATTCTTCTCTTTTTTGATAGCCAGTTTGTATTATTTGTTTTTAGTCTTTTCTTTTCAAGGCTATTTATGAGATTTACAAAAGTTTTATCAGATTCAGTTACAGCGTTGTCTAAGGGGAGGAGTTTTAGGAAGTTCCGGTTAATAGATGATAGTGTAGTAATGAACATTTCTGGGTTAAACTTGGAAAGGTTGTGTGTTGTTTTATAAATATGCTGTTTAACTGGATGTGTGAGATTTCTGGTCATATAGCTACAGAATGTGTGATGATAACTGAGAAAGTCTGATATTGTACCTGTGATGGTGTATTGCTAGGGTCTGATACCAGGAGCCAATCAAATAGGGAATTTGATGTCTTGCTATAATGTGTGGGGCTATTAATTAGTTGTGTGAAACCAAGTTTATGCTAGATGCGGGGGGGGGGGTAGAGTTTTGTCCAACCTACTGACAGTCACATCACCTAATAGTATTTTTTCTTGTGGAAATATTATGGATATCCAATATGGGATATCTACAAGTATAGCTTTACTGTCACCAGGCGGGATGTAAAGGACAGTAATACATATTTGTTTATGATTGTTTATTTTGAGGAAAGCAATATGAAACTCTGCTGAACTGAATTGTCTTATTGGTTTGCTGTAAGGGGAAATGTGGTGGGTGTTGGGAAATATTAAAGCAATACCACACCTCTCCTCTTTATGTGGTCATTGTGGATGATATTATAGCCAGGAGGTATAACTTCAGGGTTGTTTATGCTGGGTTTAAGCCAAGTTTCAGTTACAGCGAGAATGTCAGGCTTATGTTGGGTAATCCAGGCATGTAGTTCAGCAGTTTTATTTCTTATGCTTCTAACATTTATTGCAACAAAAATTAGATCACCAGGGTTGGGGAATGGCTGCTGTTGGGTCAGAGCAGTGTGTGGGTCAGAATTATCTTTGTGTTCATTGTGATAGGTGGGGCCAGGATTATTGTGTATAGCTCCTCCTAGAAGGATTTTAGTATATTGCGGAATTATACATACTTGTTTTTGGAGATGACATTTGCACTCACTTTTGTTTTGGTTTGAATTGAAGTCCAGTTAATCAGCCTATATTTGGAATATTAAATAGGTTTGGTGCAATATGTGGAGAGTGAAACAAGAAAGTATGGATAGGTGGTTGGGAAAGAGTTGGAAATGATGTTGAGAGATATTATTGAGTCAAGGTCAGATGAAAGATGGGACAGTAAGAGGAGAAGAATAAAGGAGAAGCTGAAAAGTAGCACAATAAACTACAGGAATCTTTATTTCATAGATGACAGTTAGTGGGGAAGTAGCAATGAAAAAGGAAAGAAGAAGTAGCAGGGCAGTAGGAGATTCAGTGATGGTGGATTCTGAAAGCTGGTAGAAGACAGACAAGGATAGAAATATTTTCTATAAAAGAAGAGAGTTAGGTTGTCCTGGTGTCTTTTCTGGAATGTAAGGAATAGAGGGTTATGAAAGGCTAGAGTATAATGATGTTGTCAAAATAAGAAGAAATAATGGTTTATTAAGGAAAAGTAAACGATACAATGTGAAATAGATAGGTACTATTAGGGAGGGTTGTGATTATGAATGGATATAGTGCAAAGCAGTATGGGAGGGAGAAAGATAGTTGGGAATGGGGCTTAAAATTAAATGGAGATAGGGAAGTAGGATTCAAGAAACAGAAGTGTTTGTATGAAAGTAGTAAGGTCACTTTTGGAGGGTTTTTGGAATAAGATTCACACGTGAAATGTGTATGTAGGAAGTATAATGTTACAATAAGAGGGGGTTGGTGAAAATTGGGCGTATCGTAGGGGAGCAAAGCAAATTTGAGCATAGTGGGATTCCCATCCACAGGTCAAAATATAACTGAGAGCACTCAGTTTATAGCCAGTCCAAAGCAATTAACAGAGATACAAAGTAAAACAAGGTTTCTGTCATTTCCTGTGGTGTATCATACATGTCAGAATGTATACTTGGAATCCCAAAAAATTTAGGTATAGATGGTGGAGGACCTTAAGAAAATTGTAAAGACTAAGTGAACTTGTCGCAGATACTAATAATTTGTCCAGTATTATGCTTATTGCAGTATGTACGATGTTAATTTCATTAATGGACACCATGATGGAAGTGGGGTCATTACTCAATAAATAATTCATTCTTGCAGTATAATCAATTGTGTCCATAAGATTGAGGCCACTGCCTTTATCACATTTCATACATCTAATATTAGGATCATATATTATACCATTTAAATTATCATGCTCATTGTTTATTAGATTGAAACGTTTATTTTTCCTTTTACAGCCCAACACGGATCTAATGTCCCTCTCACAAGTCTATTCAAAAGCATAGATAATAGAAAGAAGTGGAGGGTTAGCCGTGTTTTTATCTTTAAAGTTCATATCAGATGATTCACGATCAATCGAGTCATCAAACAAAACCTGAAAATTAAGTTTACATGCAAAAAGTTTCAAGTCAGTAAGAATTTACTCAGTTTTTGCTCTTCCCATAGGAATGAAACTAAAGCTTTTCAAAAATAATTGATGGTACTCAGGGCTAATGATCATGTCAGTGAAGTTGTAAATAAAAAAAGTATAATAACTTGTAATGGACATCGTACCATAATGAGAACCTTCACCCAAATAATCATTCATGATATTATTAACTCCAGTGTCTCTTCCCATGGAACCTCTGTTTCCCCTTGAAATTGCATTGGAGGTTGGAGAAACATGAATGCTAGAAATGTTTGCCTGAATTTGGTTACAGTCTCCTCTCCACTCTAATAGCCTCAATCCTTGTTGTTCTAAAGGGGATGTAGTGTCAACATTGGGGTAATCTCCCTGGATATCTGGTCTGTCATGTTCAGTATTGTCCTGTATAATCCCCGTTGAGACCTTTGGCGGTTCAGGGTAAACACTTTTGTTAAGGTAATCATTGCCGTCCCATATTAATTTTTTGTCTTTTTTCTCTTGATGGGGATCAGGCATAGATCAACTTAATTAAAGGTGTATTGAATTTTGGTTCATGTTTGGTGAAATCCACATCATTAGTAATAGATGTATCCAGTTTGTTGATCTCATCTGTATAAACTTTCATCTGATGTAAATTGCCCTTGATAATCAGACGTAACAATTTTAGATCAGTGTTGTCAAACAATTCAAGTAACTCAAAATGGAAAGGATTGTTTTCCTGTATGCCATGTGTAAACTTCCATAGGCACAAGCCCTTTGGGATGAGTTTCTGTTTCAAACTCTGTTCTAAAAAGAAATTATCAAGTTGTATAGACTTGTATTTGAAGAGACATCTATCCAGGACTTGTATTTGTTCACCAAGATTAAGGAAACCACTTTCACTAGAACAGATGTATTGTCTAGGTTCAGCAAAATTACACTGGTTAAGCCATTTACTCACATTGTTAAATTCAATGTAATCACACGAAGAGTTAAGGGGATACACACTGTCACCACCAAACAGGGGAGATCTAGAAGCATTCACATTCTGTTTCTCACTTGTAGAACAGTCAGCTATACCCGTATGGTGTTGAGGTAGAACTTCAATCAGCTGTTGAATTAGCAAGGTCAAGTTATCCACCAATCCAGAAGGATTCACATTGCCAGGGGTTTTCTCACTCTGAAAGTCACTGAAAAGTTCCTGTGAGTTTACTGTAGACATTCCAGTGAGTCATTCACCAAAACAAACCAAACTAATAATAAAGGTGAGTCACGGAAACTAAAAACATAACAAAAAAAGACGAGTACACTCATACTCAAACACAGGATAATTTAATATTAAAGTAAAAATGCAAATGGCTTAGTGCTTTCATCCTAAGACCTCTTCAGAACCATTGAATAAAATATTGTTTATAGTTATCCAATAAAAACAAACTGAGCGTACCCACCCCCAAAAGGATACACCAATCAGTTGTAATTTAATAAATGGAAAAAAACACTCAAAATTCCAAAAGTCTGTACCAATCAAGAAATGCTTTGGTGCCGTCACCACCAAAAAAAAGATACACCAATAAAATATGAAAAACTGAATGCAGCAAGGAATAAAGTCTCCAAAATTGATTTCCAGTCAATAAACCTTTAGTTCGTCCATACATCACTGTGACAGTAAAAGTGAATAGAATGGCCAATCACATTTCATAGGCTCAGATCTAATCAAGAAGGTTTAATTCCATCAAAACCAATGGGAAAAATACACCGATCAAAACCATTAAAGTGACTACAGCAACCAATCAAGTCCCCAATAGACAGCTGCAATCAGAAAACCTTAATTTTTTTTCTTCTGAAGATATTCATCCATATCCCGCTGTTAGCACAGAGTGGAAGTTAATTGCCCCCCCATGAAATGTACGAATCAAGCTGTTTACACCATTTGAGATAACCAATCAAAGAAGCAACAACTTTGTCCAATTCGTAAAGTTGTACTCTTTCTAATAACCAATAAAAATGTTCCAATAGTTGTCAAAAGCTCAGATTGACAATGATGCAACACAAATAAAATAGGTAATAAGTACCAACAGTAATCATAAATCATTAGATGTTCATCGTCTCCTTTCAGCTTATCCTGGTTAGGGGTCGCCACAGTAGAACAATGGTCCGCAGAATGATTGGCAGTGGAATTTTACAGTTATGAGTTGCCAGCCTGGCACCCAACCTTCCACAGAAGGCACACACATGCACACACTCATACCTAGGGCCAATTGAGAGTGTCCAATCCACTTACAGCATGTCTTTGGGATGTGGGAGGAAACCGAAGCACCCAGAGGAAACCCACACAACCACAGGGAGGACATGCAGACTCTGCATAGAAGGCACCCCAGCCGAGAATCAAATCGGAGAACCTCTTGCTGTGAGGTGACAATGCTAACTGCTGCACAATTGTGGCCACCCCTATAAATTATCAGATGTTAAATACCTTAAATCTCAATTTGCTAGTAGTTAGTATCTTTCATTTAAACCAGGGTAGTTTGTAATATCAAAATGCGTTTGCTAAACCATTTCATTATGTACCAGAATGTTTCTCCAGACATTCGAGCCAATACAAAGGTCCACCAAACACATACATTAAAATGACTGCACCAACAATCAAGTCATCAAATGTTAATCAAAACTGAAGAGACACAGGTTCTTTCTTACAAGTACATTGCATCCATACCCCACTGTAGTGTAAAATGGAGATGAAACATCTCCAAAAAATGTGCCAGTCAAATATTATGCCAGCAGTGCTCATTTATCAATTCTGACCTAAAGGGCCCATGATTTGATCTACTAAATGCAATTTATGAAAATTCTATTCCTACTCCAGCAAAGTTGTTTATTTAGTCCAATGCGCATCAGGCCCAGATATTATACTGGGAAAACTATAATTTCTTTGAAAAAAATGATTTATCAACACCTATATAGTATCAGTAAGCACAAAAATAAAATTGCACAGGCAAAGCACTCTGAAGTTTGTGGGAAGTTTGAAAAATGTTTGTTTTGTGTTTTGGAACAGGTTAATCAGAATGGCTCAACTGACTGGAAAATCATTTTTCTACACAAGGAGATGTGTGGCAAATGAGTCTCAATGCCACAATTTACCCTGGTTTAAATGAAAGGGTATCAATAATTAGCAAATTGAGATTTAGGGCACCTGAGATTTAATGATCTGTGACTATTGTTGGTATTTACTATTTATTTTTAGTTTTGCCACATTGTCTGTCACCTTGAGCCTTTGACAACTGATGGAATTTTATTATTGGTTATTAGAGACACTAAAACTTTATTAACTGGGCAATGTTTTTGGTTTTTTGCTTGTTTATCTCGAATGGCTCATACTATATACACCTCAGATAATGAAGTTTTACCACCTGGATATAAAATACTTAGACTTGACTGCACTATTAGGAAGGGAGGGGGGCTAGCTGTACTATTCAATTCTACACTAAATGTTACCTCAGACCCCATTCAACCACCCCAGGTCAATAAAGCAGAAATACTTTCTACCAAATTCCAGATTAACAAAAACAAATGTATAAATATTGTCTGCTTGTACATTCCCCCAGGGTATAATACCAATACCCTAGAAGACATCCTCCACTGGTTAGCTAATAACTATCCATAAGAAACCATAGTACTTGGAGATTTTAACATTGACTGGAACACCTGCTCCTCACAATTTCCTACCATCCATGTAAACCTGTATGGGTTCACACAGGTCATATCCACCTTCACCAGAATAGGTAAACTTAACCAAAAAGAAAGTATACTAAACTGGATACTAATCAACAACCACCCCCAAATGTGTACATTAGGGGCCATCCCTGATGACCTCAGTGATCACTTTCTCACCTTTATTTGTGAACACAAAACCTATAATTCCCATCAGCCCACCTATAGAACAGTAAGAAATAATAAAAGCTTTAATCCCAACAAGTTTCAGGATGAACTTAAATCATGCAATTGGACTGCCCTAGAACACTTGCCCTAGACGAAGCTGTTGCTTACTTTAACAATAAATTCCTCGCCATCCTTGATTCTCATGCTCCCGCTCACTCCACTAGAATCAAAACAAAAGTTGCCCCATGGCTCTCTAAAGAAACCAAATCAAAAATCATAGTCAGAAATAAGGCATGGGCTACATGGCGTGCTACAAAAGCCCCTCTAGATCAAATTAAAATTTGGCAAATAAGGAATGAGACAAAAAGATCCATTTTAGTAGATTAAAAAAACTACTACGTCCATCTCCAGCAAGGAAACCAAAATAACCCTCAAAAATTCTGGGCAAGTATAAATAAACCACCACTCCACCTCCCTCAACCTCTACTGATAAACTACCAGAGGATGTCGCTAACACCTTTTATAGTTACTTTACTGAGACTATCCAAGTCCTAGCTAGACAATTACCCCTGAACTCCTCTAACATACAGGATACCATCTCCAATTCCCAGTCCTCCTTTAGCTTCCAACCAGTCTCTTCATCTTTCATTTGTACACTAATCAAAAAATTAAAACCTACTACCCTAGCTGCTGATCTTCTCCCTGCTGAATATTTGCAAAAAGCTGCAGATACTATAGCGTACCCCATTTCCATTCTAATTAATCAGAGCATATCAGAAGTTACAGTCCCCTCTATCTGGAAAATATCTCGTGTCATACCCCTCCATCAAGGTGGCAGCTCTACTGAATTATCTAATTATAGACCCATAGCCATCTTGTCACCTCTGGCAAAAATCATGGAAAAGTGCATTCATAAACAACTTCTGTACTTCCTAATCCAAAACAACCTACTGGTTAATTCTCAGCATGGCTTCAGGCCACATCATAGTACTACCACAGCCCTCTCACCTTCTCTAATGCTATAAACTATAACAGGAAAAACAACAAATTATCCTCAGCTCTTTTTTTGGATCTCTCTAATGTTTTTGATATGGTTAACCACCATCTACTCATCCACAACCTGGTAACAATGTCTCTAGGCAATCACTCTCTCTAGTTGTTTCAATCCTATCTGTACAATAGATAACAAGCCGTCCTATGGCAGAACAAACTATCTAACCTCCTACCCAACACCCTAGGTGTCCCCCAGGGGTCTGTTCTGGAACCACTACTGTTTTCCATTTTTATTAATGACCTCCACACTGTCATCCCAAAAGCTAACTGTATTCAATATGCTGACGACTCCACATTGATCTGCACTGGCATCTCCCAAACAGAGCTGCAGACAATTACTCAGAGCCCTTTTAACTTAGTTGAAACTTGGCTTGCCAATCACTGTCTAATTCTAAATCCCAACAAAACAAAACTTGTACTTTTCTCCCCCACCCAAAGATCCCCGGCGTTATCTCTCTCCATTAAGTCTAATAATGGTACCATACTCTCCCCAGATGCCCACACGAAACTCCCAGGAGTTATTGTAAACAACAATCTCAAATTTGATGTGCACGTCAACAAAACTATCAAAACCATTAATAAAAAACTGGGCTCACTATATAGGATAAAGCAATTCCTAGCCCCACCTGCTAGGACTGCCATTGCCCACTCCCATCTACTCTCTACCCTCTTCTATGCTTCCCCTTTACTTGCCAACTTAAATAAAACTGAACTTAACAAACTGTCTAGCTGCTATAATAACATAGCTAGATTTGCCACTGGCCTGCTCTGTAGAACACATCACTACTTAAACCTAAAAAATCTCGGATGGCTAGAGCTACCCAGGCAGATTCAGTATAACCAACGTATTGTGGGACTCACAAAGTACTTAACCAACCTGAAAATACAACTGCTTTGAAAAACATCATCTATCCCCACTACAACATCAGACCACTTCGCTCATCTAATAGACTGGTAATACAAATTATCAAATCCAACAATTCAGCTGGAAACTCCCTGTTCGCCAACTCTGTTGGCAAAACATGGAACTCACTACCTGCTAACATTACCCTTGACACTACCCTATCTCAATTCAAGAAAACTCTCAAGCAGTATTTCAAGTCTCAATGGCTATGTCCTTGCTCCAAGCCTGACTAAATATTTAGTCTTATTAGTGTACCAGTACTATTTTGTAAATGGAACTCAGCTGTGTTTTAATTGTTAAACCAGATTAGAAGTTGTGAGATTGAATAACATGCTCCTCAACAGAGTCTGTAAATTGTGTTTTAATTTATACTATGTTAAGTTTGCTTGTATTACTTCCTTTAGAGCTTTTCTCCCCGGGCCTCCGTTGAAAATGGACATGTATCCAGTCAGACTATCCCAGTCAACAAATGTAAAACAAAATAAATAAATAAAAACATTTGATTCACACTCACATAAACACACACGCATGTGCGCACACACAGACGCACACACACACACATACACACACACACACACACACACACACACACACACACACACACACACACACACACACACACACACACATACACACACAAACACACACAATATAAAACATTCCATTGGTTCGGGTATAAAAAAGCATCAGCGGCATTTTTTTCAGTGTTTCTCTTGCCCCAGATGCCAGAAGCCCTGGAAGTTTATCCCTTGTAGTACAGCAGTGGCAAACCCTGCCGGGATCTGCATATAGATATAACAGTGCATGCAGGCAGACTGAGCACAAATGTAGTATAAAAATCAAGCACGGATATACAAATGATACAAAACTACCTAAAAAATAAGTAGAAAAATGCACCCAAACATCCTCACTACTACTGTCAAGTCTGGAGGCTTAATAAATAGCAGGCAAACACATGATATATGGTCTAACCTTCATTAGCTCATAATTCTTGTTGACTTCTTTAGAATCAAAGGGGTCTACCACGTGATATCCTTATTACTGTAGCTAGGTCATATTTTTCTTATTCATATTCTTCATAGGTATGTATGTATTATTCATTATGTTATACTAATAATTTTTGAAAATGAAATTCACCTTAACACTATGTGCTAGGCATATGAGAGGATGTTTTTATCAAAATAATTTTTTTTTACTTATTTGATAAAGACATTATTGGTAATGCAGCATTCTAGTCCTTAAAACTCTTTAAACTGTGTCTCAGTCCATATAGCCCAACAGTGTCTGTTGTAACTGAAGAGTTTAACAGGATTATCTGCTTTGGGTATTTTGTCCCCTTTGTGATACCTCTGAATTTTACCCACAGTTTCTAAATGATACTTCTATTCATTACTACTATTCCATTATAATTTTAATGTATATATTTATATATAACTGAAACAGATTCTAGGTATAGAACACCCAATGTGCAAACTTACAGCATTACCAGTAGCAGCTATAAGAGAAAAAATCAACTTAAGCCAAATGAGTGGTCTGGCGTAAAAAGGCAGATTCCATGAAAGCCCCATGATTTTCCAATCTTCAGACAGTATTGAGATTTACTGGTATTTTTCACTGGAAAATGGAAAATCAATGTCCTTGATTATGCTGATTTTTAGGCACCAGAAATGCAGTGGAATAATCTGTTTTTCAAACTTCTAACCATTAATGTTTGAACTGGGGAGTGACTCTGTCTCCTTTGAGTACTCCTGTATTCCAGAATAGTAAGATTACAGTTCTCATAACTTTTACTGCTGCTGTTTCTTCTCTCCACTTTTCCATCAGAATATGGAAACTATTGACTAGTTGTTATGTGTCTGAATTCCCACTCACACTCAATTTGTTTTAAATTCCTGGTACTTATGTATTATCGCAACCAGATTTTCGTGATAATTACTGTTGCTTCCTGATGTTTACATGTAAGTGTTAAAGGTGTGACAATGTCAGAGAAAGGGTTCTCTTTCACAATTCATGTGCTTTTAGGCAGGGTTATCAGTAACAAATGACAAACTGAAAGCTGTTGTTTAGGTATGCACTTTCCCGCCGGCATGTCATGTCGCTGGCAGTAAAGTGCATACAGACTTCAACTGTCTGTGCTGTTGTCTGACTTACTGCAATTGCTGACTACTTTTCCCGACATAAAAAGGCACAGACACAGGAGTAATGGTTTTGCTCCACTTTTAGTTTTTAACAATTTGTTAACATGGGTTCAGGTTCAAATGAAAAACCTGCTATATTCCACTAACGACAGGAAGAAGCTTATCATCAGACAGAAATGCTTTTTCCGCACTGTTCTTACTATGTGTACTCGGGAACCTTCAATCATCTATCAGCATCATCCACCCTGCATTTTTACAAGTGTTACTGTATGTCATTTTCCCATTGCGAAGGATATCATGCAGTATGATAACAGTTTTTTTTAAGAAAGGATTACTTTACGACCCAAAAAATTCCTGTGTGTGTTTTCCTTGTTTGAGGGCTTCATTCCTGACAGTTCAAAAATTCCATTCATCAGTAAGACAGCATGGGTGACAATTCCAGCCTGCATCTGTAATGCACGCAAAAAGGGAAAAGTATTTCTGAATGTTTTTCTGTCCCTCAAGGTAATCCACAAGTTTTTCAACAGCCAAAAGGAGTCTGCACAACACTTAACAGTGTTTCATGTGCTCGTCTGTTTTCAACTAAGCGAAATTCGCAACCGCAAACATCTGGTTGCTATAATACGTAAGTACCAAATTCCTTATGTGTGTGTTGTGAGAATATCAAGTATCACTTTTCTCACAAATCTTAGTGCACTACTCACACTTGCATTGCTCTGTCTGTCAGTTTGATTATTTCAGTGAAGCTGAAATTTTCCACATGTATGAGATAAATGGCCTCTCTGAACCAAAGGAAATCAGTGCCCCCTCTGCCCCATGGATGACCTGGAACTAGGTATGCTAGATGCTGTACTATGCTGTGCTGAAAGTCAACACACACCCCATCTTAATCATCACTTTCTAAATTTCTATTACTACCTATTCAACAGCAGACGTGCAACCAGGCTAGGAACCAGGCTGGCTGCAGGAATAATGATGCTTATAAAATAAAAAAACTCAAAATTCTTTCCTTATGCAGAACACATCTAGCAATGGCGGCACTACAAACCAGTAAATCAGAAAGCTATACATCAGCAAACATAATAAACTAACTCTTGCTTTGACCTGTCTGTCTCCCTCCTCAAATGTTGCAAAATTCAAACTCCTACTTAATGAAATCTTTCCATATATTTCTAATCATAAAATCATTATCAAACTTGATGACATCAGCATGGCGCTCCTCAAAGCCACCATTTCTAAAGCAATGACCTTGGCTTTACTCAACTAAAGCAACCACCAGACAAAACCTTGGATCAGGAAAGCACTCCTTTTTGGATCTTCTTATAACAAACATTCCACAATAGATTCTAGTACTAGCATGTCTCCTCTTCCTTTAATGATGACTGATCCCTTTTATTTCATTACATAACTACACATAGCATGTCCTCCAAAACGTTCCTCTTTCTTAATCAAGACTCCTCAAGAATAGTGCCGCCCTTGAACAGCAATTATCATCAACTAACTGGCAAACTTTCTCCCAAAACACAGATCCTAACTACCTTGCAGCCTCACTAAGAGCCACTCTGCTTAATCCACAAGGCAGATATTTTCCTGAGAATAACCTGGTTATGTAGATGCACCCATAATAACTATATGAGAAATTAGCTTAAAGCCTTATTCAAATTGAAAGCAGAATCCTGGCTCAAATGAAAAACAAAAACAGGTTATTCCCTGAACCCATGGACATTCATGGCATCACAGAAGAGCTGTGTAACCCTTTTCCACATGAAGACTCCATTCCCACCTTCTCTTGTAATCTTACAACAGACTTCCTAAATGAATTCTTATCCTACAATAATCCATCCCTACACAACAAGCAGATAACTAGTCCTCAAACATAAGCTCTCCTTTCACTGCTGCTTTCTGCTTCAAAATTAAAATGAAATAACCAAACAGATTGAGCAATGCATCGATAAAATCCACAGACGACACCACTGGTGCAGATGGACTTTTGCCTCTGCTTATTTTATTAAGCAAATGTCATGCACTTCCCACTCTTCACCATCTATACAGTGTTTGCCTCTCCTCCAGCAATGCAGTACCCACACTGTGAGAACAAGTAACAGTAAAACTCACACCTCCTCAGCCCAAATCTAAACACTCCAATGACTTTAGGCCAATTTCAGCCTTACCCTTCCTAGACAAAATCTTTGAAAACTAGTCATCACTCAGTTTACGGATTGTGCCCAAATATGCAGCATCCTTTTATTATATCAGTATGGCTTCTATGCAAGCTATAGTATCATCACAATCTTATACACTGTCCCCAGTGATATCCTCCTGAATACATGTTACCTTCATTGACATGACAAAAGTCTTTGACTTGGAGGACCACCAATATCTACTAAAGTTATTATTTCTGTTGAGTGTCTCAAAGATCCATCTTATCCGCTCTACTTTTATTCGTATTTATCAATCACCTAGTCATGAATATCCTACAGCTAAATTTCATTCTATACTCGTATGACATGGTCATCCATATAATTAAGCCTTCTCATTGGCACTTCAAAACTAAACTTGAAGAAGACCTTTCTTTTCTAACTAGATATGTAACATAAATGTATTCAAGTAACCAAACTCTATGATCTTTGGTACCAAACAAAAACTTTCTATTAACTCCATTGAATGGGACATTCAATGTTGTTACCATTTAACCTTAGAAACTACCACTCAATTCAAATACTTACGCATCTGGCTTGAACAAAACTTTACTTTTCATTATCATAGTTATTTCTCTATCTTTCTCTCTCTCACACCAAATCAGAAGTCAACTCCCTGTTTTTCTAGTATGAAACAATATCCTTCTTTCTCTACCAGAATAGCCATAGGCAAATGGATTTTGATGGCACAGCTAGAACATAGCCTCACAATCATAACAAGTGCTTTCAAGAAAAATCTGACCTCCTCCAAACCACAGCTAAAAATATTTGTATCTTCATATCACTGCAATGTCTTTCAAAAGAAAAAATGGCTTCCAGTTAAACAAAGATGCAGTATACTTCTAGCCTCCCTTACCTATAAACTCTTAAACTTACAGACCACTCCTGTTTTTGGAAGCAAAGTAACTAAAAGATATACTACCTGTAGCCTGAGCTCACAGTCTCACAAAATCCCCTCCTTACTTACCTCTTTACCAGAGATGGCCTACATCTGTCACCCCTGGGTTTCTTGGTACTGGCTAAGGCTCTTGCCACCCCTATAGTGCCTTTTTAGGCAGTGTTCCAAAGACCAAATAACCACCGTAACAGCTATGAATAAATGCAGGCTGAGGGTCATGCTGCTCAATGCTAATAGTCTAAATCTCAAGATGCACTCGCTCGAAGCACTCCTCAAAATGGAGAACATCGACATTCGTGCTCTAACAGAGACCTGTTTTAAAGCGGCAGAAAGCACCCCTGCACTAACTCATTCCACACCTTTCAGCCCCAGAACATGGACTGACTCTCCAAAGGCAGTGGTGTTTCCATATTCATAAAGGATATGCACACCTCTACACTAGTAGGCCAGCATAATGCATCTGAGATACCTCAGGTACAGCTATCACTGGGTAAGATGGTGATTCAGGTCATAGCCTGCTATAGGTCCCCAACCATGTCACAAGACTGTCACTCCATGTTCCTAAGCACCCTGGAATCTATTAGGGTCCAACCCAACACTCTCATACTAGGTGACTTATACTATCCCTCTATCAACTGGGAAAACTACTCATGCACCAATGCACTGGCCCATTGCTTCCTGGAATTCATAAATATTAAATGCCCCGGACCAGTGCATTCTTACCCACACTAGAGGAAGCAACATCCTTGACCTGGTTATTACTAACATGGGCAACCATTGCTCTACACCAACAGTCAATTCCTCATTGGTTAGATTTGACCACAAACTAATCACCATGGAAATCAACATCTCACCCACTCCCCCCACAAAGGTAACCACCATGAAAAACTTCTCCAAAGCTGACTTGGGGCTCTAAAAACAGAGGTGGCAAACTTCATGGCACCCATGCTAATGGAAAATAGATGCATGACTGCCGAATAATACACCAATGCACTGTACGAACACGTACATAAATGCATGGAACTAGCCATACCCAACAGAACTAAAATGCTCTCCTCCAAAAAAAGGAAGCCAATATTGTGGTCCCCTGCCATTAATAAACTCTACAACAAAAGGAAGAAACTGTTGCAGAGAAAGATGAAGTCTCAAGACTGGAAAAGTCCCTTATTAGCCTAAACAAAAAGTTGAGATCCCTCATCAAAACCTCTCAAGCCAGCTATGAAGGCAGTATTGCAGCAGACACTAAAAATAACCACAAAGCCTTCTATAGTTATATCAAGAATCTCCACGGCAATACCCATGTTTACTGTGAATTACTGCACAATGGTACCTCCTATACTGAGCCAAAAAATATTGCAAACATACTGGCCGACAGATTCAGTGCTAACTTTACCCCCCTCCCCAAAATACTAATCACAATACCGGAAGAATGCCAGGCACCCAGCATTTCTGAAACACAGGTTAAAGCTGCATTGTCCTAGGCCAAGAATACAGCTTCCATGGGACCTGACAATATCCCTGACTGTGTTCTACATGAACTACAAAGTGAACTGGCACCACATCTGTGTGCCCTGTTCACTCAAAGCCTCACCTCAGGCTTTGTCCCTACTGAATGGCGCACTGTTACAGTCAGCCATGTCCATAAAGGGGGAGCAACTACAGACCCTGGGAATTATCACCCCATTAGCCTGACAAGTCTGATATGTAAGGCTATGGAGCGCATCATCATGGACCTAATTAACAAGGATACAGGTAATCTCCAAACTTAGATTCCACGCAGTTTGGTTTTGTGAAAGGTAGATCATGGCTGCTCAATCTGGTTGACTTCAACGGCAGTCACAAGAGCTGTGAATGAGGGTAAGGCAGTTCATACACCCTACCACGATCTGGCCAAGGCCTTTGATATCATTCATCACTCAGGAATTATTGATAAACTTACCAAACTAGGCATCAACCCCTATATCAATTGGTGGGCTGCAAATTGGCTCACAGATAGAACCCACAGTGTGAAAGTAGCAGACTCCAAGTCAGAGCGCTGACCAGTCACAAGTGGAGTCCCACAGGGATCAGTCCTGGGTCCTCTCCTGTTTGGCATCTACTTCTCAGATGTTCAGGCCAACACAAAGGGACACTGGCTGACCAAGTGTGCAGACAACTGCAAGCTGGGAGCCGTTATTAACTCCCCAGGTGATGCAGACATCCTACAGAAAGGCCTCACTGAGACCAATGACTGGTGTAAAAATCACGGCCTTAAGCTTAATGCCAAAAAATGAGTCATCATCCCCTTTAGGAAAAACTCAGTTCCCACTTATTACACATCAATGGTAACCCAATGAACACTGAAGGTGTTATAAGAGATCTGGAGGACAGGTTGACAGCAACCTTTCCTTCGATCACCACATTGCCACTGTGGGCAGAAAGTCCTTCTATGTGACAGATCTCATTACCAAGGGTTTTGCATCCAGGAAGAAAGAGGTCATCATCTCTCTCTACTCTTCCCTCATTAGACCAATCATCAAGTATAATGCCCCATTTGGCATGTACCTCACTAGACACCTGCAACAGCTGGAGAGGCTGCAAAAGTATCTCATGAAGAGGACCCTAAGCCTTAAACACTTGTCCTACACAGACAGACTCAAAAAACTCCAGCTATTCTCTGTCTCATATTGTCTACTAAAAGGCGATCTCTGCTTGACTTACAAAGCCATGTGTGACCCAGCTCTGTTAGAAATGCCACATCTAAAGAAATCCCAGGCTCCAGAGGCCTCAACCTCATTACCACAATCAACAGACCATGCTGGAGGGACAGGTTTATAACCCAGTGACTGCCCATGCCCTGGAATAGACTTCCCATACATGTCAATCAGAACACCTCACTGGCCCTCTTCAAGAGAAATCTTGATGAGTGGATAGGAAATAGAAAGTTCACCCCAGGGATCACTCCAGTGGCTATACTTGATAGAGGCACTGGGAACTAATGTCGGGTGGCACAATCCCAGGCCATTTCTATGTGCTAGGCTTGTAAAGAGTCCAGGGCCATTAGCCTAGTACATAGCTATGAACCTATGAACCTAAGATAATGGCAGCTGTAACAGAATATCACAAGCTTCAAGGGGATCCAAGTATTCCCATATCTAGATGACTGGTTTCTAACTGCTACCTCCAGGGATCTACTTATAGCTCATCAGTCATTCCTGTTACAACTGTCGATCCACCTGGGCATCTCTATAAACAAAACAAGAGCAAGCTACCACCTGCCCAGTCTGTAGACTTCATAGGCTGCCACACAGACAATGCACATCAGATAGCAAAACTACCCCGAGCACGAGCCAAATCAGTCAGATCAGTTACCCTTCAGCTAATAAATCATCTTAGACCTCAGGTTCAGCTTATATTATATCTTCTAGGTTTAATCGCTTCATCCATTGTGATGATTCCTCTAGCCAGATATCACATGAGAGTTCTACAGTGAACATTAGCTCTACAGTGGTCTGAGAAAATCCATCCCCTTCACTACAGAATACAAGTCAAGCAGCTCTGCAGGGACCATATTCTGCTGTGGATTTTGTATAACTCAGTTACTCAAGGCAGACTCTTCCATCCTCTGATACCCAAAGCCACAGTCACCATGGAAGGCACTCTTTTTGGGTGAGGGGCATTTCGAATAGATAATAGTCCAAGGAATGTAGTCCACAATAGAGGTCAAAATTCACATCAATGTCCTGGAATTAAGAGCAGTCCTCCTTACATTGCATGCACTTCAGGACCATCTTCCTAAGGATGTGATTGCTATACACTCAGACAATATCTCAATGGTTTGGTATATCAACAAACAAGGTGGAACCCAATCATACCCTCTTTGCCAAGAAGTCATGAAAATCTGGCAATGGGAATGTCTTCAAACTGCTTTCTAGCAGCAATGCATATACCAGGGACATCCAGCATCCTGGCAGACAAAGTGAGCAGAACTTTACTACTGCCTCACTAGTGCTTTCTCAACAAAGCAGTGGCAATGGAAAGGGACAACCTTGCTGCGACCTTTTTGCTTGTTACCTAAACAACAGCTGCAGAAGTTACTTATTCCACAACTAAAGTTCATTTAACAGCCATCTCAGACTTCCACATAGGGTTCAACAACACTTCCACTGCCTGCCTCCCTCAAAGTATCTAAACCCTTTCTGAGAGAAACCTTTTTATTTTAACCCCCCAGTTTGTGATCCAGTTCCTCCCTGAGATGTCATCATCTTACTTCAGTCTTTGACCCAAAACCCCTTCAAACCAGCAGCATACATAGACATAAAGTTTATTTCATGGAATACTGTTTTTCTGGTTACCATTACATCTACCAAATGAGTATCAGAACTACCGGAACTCTTGTGCAACGCTCCCTTCCTTGTTTTTCATAAGGATAGAGTATCATTGAGAACAAACCCTTCCTTTCTTCCTAAAGTAGCTTCTGAATCTAACTTGACACAACAGACTGACTTGCCAGTCTTCTTCCCCAATTGTACCAATAAAGAAGAAAAACTTACTTTACACACATTAGATGTGCATAGGCAACTTAGGTTCTACCTCCAGAGTAGTAAGACGTTTAGAAAATTGGATCAATTCTTTATATTCTTCTCCAAGAAAAAGTTGGGACAAACAGTGTCTACTGTAACACTTTCAAGATGGCTAGCAGATTACATTTCTTTTGTCTATGATTTAAATTCTCCCAGTTCAATGGCAACCTGTACAGCATTTACAATGGCAACCTCTACAGCATTTGCCTATCAGTGACATATGTGCAGCAGAAACTTGGTCCTCATAGTATACCTTTGTATCTCACTATATGTTAGATGTGCAGTCCACATGGGCGCCGGAACCCTAGAGCGAGGGGGGGAGCCCCCCCCCACTTTTGCAGATCATCTCATTAAAAAAAAAAAAAAAAAAAGCCACGGCTCAAAAGGCAGATGCAGTTGAATGATTCATCTATTCTAGCATGTCTTTTTTTTCAGTTTCCTGACCCGAATCACTACTGGCAGCCAAAAAGACAAACAGGTGGTAAACTATAGCTATGGGTGCTGGAGCCACAGGTAGAGGGGGAGGGGGACTCATGCGCACATCGCACACTAATTTAAACACAAAAGTGCGTGGAAAGCACTTTTTGCTGATAAGGCTCCCAAGTGTAAGCTCCATGGATAACTACTTACTTCTAAGGCTCCAGTTCTGGAGTAAGTCATTGATATTTCATTCTGTTAAGCTTATGCTTACAATGTAAGCTTACTTATGTACAATATCTCTCTCTACACAACATTATAGCACACTGTCAGCATGGCTTTAGACCTCATCACAGCACCACCACCGCCCTTCTTTCCTTTATAGATACTATCTACAAAAATCGCAACAATAATCTTCTCTCTTCTGCTCTTTTCATTGATCTCTCAAAAGCATTTGACATGGTCAACCACTCTCTCTTAACAAACATTCTTCAATCTCTTTCATTTGATAACCTAGCTATTAAATGGTTTAGATCATATCTTAACAACAGACAACAAGCAGTCATATGGGAAAACCAAATCTCTACTCTTTTGCCAATTTCCATCGGAGTTCCCCAGGGCTCCATTCTTGGTCCTCTTCTCTTCTCCCTCTTCATAAATGATCTTCATTCTGCTATCCCACAAGCAACCTGCATTCAATATGCAGACGATTCAACCCTTATTTGTTCTGCTCCATCCCCTACAGAACTGATCTCACTCACCCAAAATGTATTTAATACAGTTGAAACATGGTTCTCTAAACGATTCCTCCTACTTAATGCCAAAAAAACTAAACTTCTCCTTTTCACCCCCACAACTCGGACCCCCCCATTAAACTTCTCCATCTCCTCAAACACTAACACTATCATCTCTCCCGATTCGACAACAAAACTGCTAGGAATAACCATCGACAATAATCTCTCCTTCGATCAACACATTAACAACACCATCAAATTAGTTAACAGAAAAATAGGATCCCTTTATCGAATTAAACCTTTTCTAACCCCAGCAACTAGAACCAAGATAGCTCAATCCCATCTCTTAACTACTCTACTATATGCGTCCCCTATTTATACCAACCTTAACAAAGGCAATCTGACTAAATTAGCAACCTGCTACAACAATATTGCTCTCGCGCAACTGGTAACCCCTTCAGAACCCATCATTGTCTTAACTTAAAACTTTTAGGCTGGCTTGAATTCCAAAACTACCTGCAAATCCCTCATCTCTCTATTGCCCATAGCATACTACACCAACCTGACAACACCCCTATTCTCTCGCAACTGATAATCCCTTATAACAATCTCAACTCTCTTCTCACAAACTGATGGCCAAATCAATTAAGTCAAACAACTCTGCTGGTGACTGTCTCTTCACTAATACAGTAGGTAGAAATTGGAATCTTCTACCTAGTGATATAACTCTGACCACATCTTTGCCTCTTTTCAAACAGAAAATTAAACTGTACTTCCAAAACCACTGGCTCTGTTCCTGCAGTACACCTGATTAACTTATCCTATTTCTTACTCTGTTACTCCTCCACTCCTTTCCTCTCTACTCCAACTCCTGTTCTGATTCTACTACTATTAGAACTATAAGTATTATATATTTTTTGGAATTAAAGAACAGTACATTTCTGTTTTTCAGGAAAATTGTTTTTATTACTGTTAAATATCTCTCTTGCAGTGTTATATTCCTTATAAACTGTATTTCTTAGTTATCTAGTTTTATGTAATGTATTAGTAGATAGTGGAGCTTTTCTCCTCGGGCCTCTGCTGAAAATGGACTTGTTATCCAGCCAGACTAGCCCGGTCAACAAATGTAAAATAAAATAAATAAAAATAAATAAATTATGCAGTAAGTGATGGCCGTTTATTTTATGCAGTAGCTCCAAAGTGATATTTCTGGCTCCGTTTATTTTATGCAGTAGTTCTGAAGTGATATTTCTGGCTCCGTTTATTTTATGCAGTAGTTCTGAAGTGATATTTCTGGTTCTGTTTATTATATGCAGTAGTTCTGAAGTGATATTTCTGGCTCCGTTTATTTTATGCAGTAGTTCTGAAGTGATATTTCTGGCTCCGTTTATTTTATGCAGTAGTTCTGAAGTGATATTTCTGGCTCTGTTTATTTTATGCAGTAGTTCTGAAGTGATATTTCTGGTTCTGTTTATTATATGCAGTAGCTCCAAAGTGATAGTGATGACCATTTAGTATTAATTCCATTTATTTTATGCAGTAGCTAGATTAGCTCACTTTGCCATTGGCTTAAATCTTTCTTTATCCCACTATGTTCTGTAAAGTCGCTGGAATTTCCCTCAATACCTTAATCAAACCAGTCACAAAATGGTACACAGATTGTTAGAGATTTGATTGTAGTAATGTTAGTGTACGCATTGCATTCTTAATTCTGTATTTTAAATATACAGAATAGAAAACATAGGAAGTAACAGTGCATGAGTTTACTGTACGAGGAATTGCTGGCTGTTCCCATGGTGGTGTGAGAACAGTGAAAGTTGGTGAAATATTTGAGGAATTGCTTAGAATGATATTTACAAATTGTCATCAAGGTTTCAAAACATTTACAGGCAGTTATTTTGGTGTAGAATGGGCTCTGAAGTTTGGTACCACTTGAGATTGCATAGTATTCCAAGATGTTGATGACTGTTTCTAGAGGTCATTTGCACATAATTACAAGTGTAATGCTTTGACCAAGGATGTATTCAAGTTGTTTAATGTCTGGAATAATTTATGTGCTAGAGTTTGTAGGTACAATGCTATTGGATTTATATCATAAAGGGCCGTAGCTCCAAAGTGATAGTGATGGCTGTTAAGTGCTCGTTCCATTTATTTTATGCAGTAGCTCCAAAGCAATATTTCTTGTGTGTAGCTCCAAAGTGATATTTTGTGTGTGTGTGTAATTGGGCTCAAGCCCTGTACCTTAGGTATAGGGTCGTGCATTTTCTACCCACACCATCACATGTCATTCAGGGAGTTTGGCTCATACTTTTGGTCTGTTCCTCTTAAGATTTGTGGCTTTCTGGCAAATCATAATGAAAGCCTTTTAAGTTTCAGTCTTACCATCTTTTTATTTAGAAACACACAGTAACACAAACACTATTTTAGCAGCTTTCTAAGATTATACAAGCAATATTTAAAATGTGTCCCTGGTTTTAGCCCATTGCCCCCCCCCCCCATACATTTTGGCTTTTTCCAGATTTCTTTTGCTGTGAAATTGAGAGATTTAGTTGTGTCAAGTGGATGGTGCAGTAGTAGTGTTGTTGCCTCATAGCAAGAGGTTATGTGGTTAGATTCTTGGCTGGGGTGTCTTCTGTGTGGAGTCTGTCTATCTTCCCCGTATTTGGGTGGGTTCCCTCTTGGTACTTTGGTTTCCTCCAATGTTACAAAGACATGCATCTGGAGCGTTTCTTTGTGGGCCTCTGCCCTCTGCTGAAAATTGGCTTTTTTCAAAGTCTGACTTTCCTGGTAAAAAATGTTAAAGAAATAAAAATTTTTACAAAGAGCTGAGAGCTTCAGGGGAAGAGAAGTTTAGCGCTGCATATTCTAAGACTGTTTGCATTGTTAGCACAACAGGTAGTAGCTTACTTTTAATGCAGAAGGCTGTGGGTTCTACTCCCACAGTATGCAGATAGATTGCTGATACTGTACTATGTTGTATTTTAAAGGGGGTGGATGCCACAGTCTTGTGAATGTCCTCCTTTGGAGGAGTTACCTAGTAACTATGAACCTGTTATCAGTTTGACATCCATTCCCTCTTGCAATATTATTAGCTTATCATTTTTTAATATAACATAGGCAATTTATTCTTCAAGGGCAACAGCCAATTTATTTTTTAGATGAAACAATGAAATATAGAGTTGTTTCCTAGCAGCAACCTCTTCATTGGTTAGAGATCCCTTAATTGTGGAATTATTTAGATTACTTACTTCTGCAGACATTTTGCATATTTACTGATATTGTTGGATTATGAGACGTTTGAGTGGCCTTTTATTGTTGAAATTTTCTAAAACGGGCAGTTTTGTTTTGTCATTGGTTCATACATTTTATTTCATTGCTTACTGGAAGATTGTTCAAAACTACAGATGTAAAACACATTATAACAACTGGTGCTGTATTATACAAGGAATATAAATGAATACAGTCAGGAAGAGGAATCAAGGAATGCATACATACGCATGGGCCTAAAATGTGTTTGAAAACAGCCCAGAGGAAAGTGTGAAAGGCTCAAAATCATAAGCAAATTTTAGACTTTACTCTTGTTACCAAAGCAATAGATGAAGGTAGAACAGTTCACACCACATTACCTTGACCTGACCAAGTCTTTTGACACAATCCTCTACTCAGGTGGAGTACAAAAGATGAATAATGTAGGAGCAAAGACTTACATCACCAGCTGCATTGCCAACTTGGCTCACAGGATGCAGGAGATCAAAACAGGGGAAGAGACCAGTCACCAATGGAGTCCCCAGGGTTCGGTGCTGAGACTTTTTCTGTTTGGCATATACATCTCAAAAGTAAAAAGAAATACCAAAGAGCTTTGGCCAGCTAAGTTTGAGATGACTGCAAGCTAGAAGTTATTGAATCCCCAAATGACTTAGCCATCATGCAGGAAGGTTTGTCCCAAATAATAACTGGTGTCAAAATCATGACAATGCCCTCTGAGAACTGATCCAATTGTTTGTCATTTGGGAACTTGTGTGTACAGTGACCTAACTTTTGAACAACATGTGCCCAGAGTCATAAGAAAGCCTTTCTATATTGCACAGCTTATAAATAAATTGATTGTGACTAGATCTAGAGATGTTGTTGTCCCCCTTTACAAAGCTCTCATTATGTCGATCATTTGGTATAATGGCCACTTTGGCATGAATCTGTCCAGCCCCATGCAACAATTGGAATACCTTCAGAGATACCTTACTAAAAGGATACAAGTCATAAACAAAAGGTCTTGCATGGGTCACGTCAAAGATTTATTACTATACTCAGTATCCTACAGAGTGCTTAGAGGTGACATGTTTGGCATACAAAGCATCCTCTGACATAATACAGATGGACCTACTGAACGTCAATCAGCAAGTCAAATGGCATCAGAAATACTCAGTCCAGGTATCTAAACTGAATGTTGTGGAAAGATGGAATATATATCAGAGAGGCTACACTGTTCTGGAACAGACTATCCATAAAAATAAAGCAAAGCTCATCCGTCCATATTCAAATGCAACTTGGATCTAAGGATGGATAATAGAAAATGTACTCCAGGATTTCCCCTCATGCCACTAATGGATAGAGGCAGTTCCTAAATGCTGCATCCCTTACATGGCCCCCTCAAATTATCTATGGTATGATCAGAGTTGTTCTCGCTAGGGCTAATATATAATTATCAGCCATGGGGATAGCTAAGACCAATCAGAAAATGTCAATTCAAGCACCAAAAGGGAATTGGCTTAGCTTAAAATGTCCTCCAAGTGAACCTATGTTGTGGTAGCAAATAGTTATAAAAAAACTACCCTTTTTAGTTAACTAAGTGCCCCTGTCACACCCCCCCCCCCCAGTATCTGACAGCTTCCGGCACCTATGGCAGTCCACAAGTCTCACATCTTTCAGTTCTGCCATAATCATTGATATCCTTCCTTGAGTATACCCAGGTCCCAGTTGGGTAGATTGCAAATCTGTTCCACATGTTGTATCATATGAAAAAAAGCAACATGAGATATCAAGGTTATGTACGTAGCATAACAATAGATCCCTGTTGTCATCTTTTTATCTGGTTCAACTCCCCTCCATCCTTCCCCCTACCTAATTGTCATAGTAATGCTAGGGATTGACCACATCTCTTTTGAACACTGTCTGATCTCTTGTATCTCTTACAATATATATATATATAGTCCTTACTCCATTCCCACCATGTCCTACTGTATACAAAGGATAGCTGATTCATCTTCAATCCTCTCCTTACCTCACCCCTGCTGCCGCCCCATTTCTTGGCCTTTTCAGGATTTGTGGGAAGCCCTCTTTCTTGTCTTTTTAAGTCCTAATGTTGTCCCTGTTAGTGGACAGGAGCATCCATGTCACTTTGAGAGCCTACTATTCTCTCCTTTTGCTTCTGCAACACACACACACACACACACACACACACACACACACACACACACACACACACACACACACCCAGGTTTACTATCAAAATGTTGAATGTTGGTTCAGTGAATGCAGAAAGTTGAATGTTAGTTAGTCGACTTTCTGTGTTGCTGAACGTTAGGAGATTGAGGTTAATATCAACTCGATGTTATCAGTAGAGTCATGGTACAGTGCGGATTGGGAGATGTACTCCTTTCCTACTGTAGTGCGATCTTGGAGTTAGAATATTTAATTTGCAGGGAGTGTGGAGGGTGCAGCCCCTCCCGGGGGGGGTGCAGGGGGACTTGCCCCCCTGCTAAAATGTGAATGACAGCTTAGGTGTTTAACATACATTTGCAGCTACACTGCCATCACGTTCCAATTTCAATATAAATGTCGATTGTGTTGAAGTCGATCAACTGAGTCGACATTTTAACTCATTAGTATTCATGCAGAATGATGCCATTTTTGGAATATCGACCGTTGGATATTTTGATAGTAAACCACACACACACACACACACAGATTCACTTTATAATCTCGAAATACTGAAATCTCGAATTTCAGTATCTCAAGACTATAAAGCTGAACATTCACAATATTGAAACCCCATAAGCACGAAATTCAAAATCGTGACTTTCAATCCACCCTACACCAAATAAACATACATACACCTTCCTCCCCACACTACAACAAACCAACAAAACACACACAAACACAACAACACAAATACACACACCTACCCTACATATAAACAGGGGGGCAAGTCCCCCTGCACCCCCCCGCTACTTATATGCACTAACTCCGAGGTTGCACCAAATAGACAAAGACACTAAACCCACCACTACATACTCTGTATTCCCCTTGCACAAACACACACCACATACGTACAAACACCACCACTCTCAACACTTGCACACCCACACTCTTACCTACCTACCCTAACCTACACCTAAAACTTCCCAACACATTCACATACACTCAAATCCCTACCCAAAACCCTTAAAAACAGCACTTACCTGAATCTCCACATATATCCACACAAAGGCAGGCAAACCATATCCCCACAGCACACCGCACCTTACAAACACAGCAAATCCCACGTACCGCACCACCACAGCCGGTAATTTGACACTTTGAATTCGGTCAAGTGCAGTTTCGCTCAATTGGACTTTTGGCATTTTCATCTTGGGATATTGAAATTTGAAATTTCAGTATTCCGAGATAGTAAACTGTATACACACACACACACACACACACACACACACACACACACACACACACACACACACACACACACACACACACCAATGCCTTCCAGTCTGTTCTGCATCCTGGAGTCAATAAGCCTCTACTCACTGGCTGCAGAGTGCAGCCAATGACCAGATCCACCACTTTGTCCACCCAGGATGAGTAAGCTCTCATCAGCCAGTCACTGCAGCCTTTCCCAGCTTGGCCAGCCCCTGAGACACTACCCGAAATGTAGTTATCTGTGTCATAATTAAGGCTTCATTTGCCTACACTACATAGCTTTTCTGCTTAGCTTGATTTTTTTGAAAATGCACCAGCTGAATGCTAATTTCTATTTGCCCCTTAACTGCTCCTATTTGCAGATGTTTGATTTCTTTTTACCAGGGTTAGTCCCCATCATCTTGGTAAACCAGTTTTATAAACAATGGGTGAATACACTGTGCTTTTTTTTTGAATGCTGTGAAACGCTGTTTGTGTGTGAATTCCAAAGGGCTGGAGTGAATGATTCAGTTGGACCCATGTCATACCTTATGTAGCCTGAGTGATCAGTGCTTAGACGGTTCTGTAGTTGGTTACATGAGTATTCATGAAATGAGCATGAATTCTAAGACTATATGCACCATCTGCAAGTTATTTTCTACAGCTGTGAAAAGCTGGACTGATGACGGTTGGACATTGTATTCTTAGTACATGATTTCTTTACTGTCACTGACAGACCTAAAGGAAGTTGCATTGAAATGATGATATGGCTTCTAATTTCTTACAGAATTCTTTGTCTGCTTTATTACAAGCATTATTGAATATCATTTTTGTAGTGATCGGCTTACACTACTCTGCTGGTAATTGCCAAGTTAAAAGTAATATATAAGGTAGCCTACCTTTTGGTTGTAACGACTGTATTACTGATTTCCAAAATCTAGATATTTGTTTTCCCTCATAGGCTTTC
The DNA here is from genome assembly GCF_019279795.1 of Protopterus annectens. Lineage (NCBI taxonomy): Eukaryota > Metazoa > Chordata > Ceratodontiformes > Protopteridae > Protopterus > Protopterus annectens. Next base: position 950,182,631 of record NC_056746.1, on the reverse strand, counting down.
AGTTTCGGTTAACTTTATGCCTTCTGTAACTAGGTGTAGGTTAGGGTAGGTAGGTAACTGTCATCTTCAAGTAACCAGGCTGTTTTCATGTATCCATTTCTGTGGTTCTGATTCATTCAACCTATTGCCACCCCTAAACTGAATGAAGGTTTGGGTGCTGGAGCATAAACCAGTGCCTGAGTGTGTCATTACTGGTCCTTAAGTCTATCTTCTGTTGCATGCCCTAATACTGGTTGATAGGCACTGAGTAAGCACTACTTACCTCGACATTAATCTAGAGCTGATGCTACTCTGCAGTACTCATCTTCAAAGTGTCCATTCCCCCTCTCCCTGCATCCTCACCCTAATAGAATATAATCCTGTTTTTACAGTTATCTCACTAACATTGGATCTTTTTACATCTCTCTTACTCTCATCATAGGAACTTTTACCTGTTTAGCCTTGTATTTATTCTAGGCATGTCACTAACTAGGCCACAGTGCTTTCTGTCAGCATATATAATCAGTCTTAAGTTATACCTACTTTTAAATCATTACATATTCTTACTCCATTATAGTCCCATTCTTAGCCACAGGTAAACTGTTAACAGGTGACCACCCATAGCCTGAACATGAGTTACAGGGTTCAAATAGTCTGTGTCCTAAAAAATCTACTCTTGTACTACAAGCCTGCATAGCGGATGCATCCTTACTGTACAAGTTTATGTGGAGACCCTCCTTAACGGATCCTGCTGTTGGGTGTATGGTTGTAACCAATTATAATTTGGCATTTTTCTTTGAAGATGCTTGTAAGTATAATTGCTGTCAAGAACCACTGTTATGTCATCTACCAGCTACCTAACTCCATCTGATCCCTTAGCTTGCCAGTTTGCCCCAATCACTCAAGACATAACAATGGAGATATGACACCATTGTTGTTACCAGATAACATACAGGTATATACTTGATTAGCTTACAAGGAAATTTCAACAGCCAAGACTGGCTGGAGTGGATGAATGTGCTACCCATGTGGACGAATAGTTGAGAGGGTATCTGCGACCCATCAAGGAGGGTCCTCTTATTGTTAGCTGATAAAGTAAAAACATATCTACTATATCTAACATTAGAGCTCTTACTTATTCTGTTCTATGGCTGGTTTGAATCCCAATTGGTATATCTGCTAGGACAGAAAAAAACAGAAGACAACATAGGGACCAACTTTCATAAACCCACCTCCTGCTAGTATCATGGTTAGGCAGTAATATTTTGTGAGGTTATACACTAGTGTCAAAGTGGTCAGAGCATAAGCATCTACAATAGAGGGAGACATCCTTGAAGCAAATGCTGAAAGCAGTCATGACTCTGGTGGAGTTGCTTTGACCGCAGTATTTTCCAACAGACAGTGAGCTACCTGAAGGAAAAAGATAATGTAGTTGGTAACCCACTTCGAAAATATATTCGTGATGACTACCAGATACCAGATTTTCCATACTCAGACCAAATGGAGATAAACAGCTATCAGTCTTCCTAATGTCATACATGCACTTCAGGCAAAACCTGAACTGATGGTGAATTACTCTTTGTGTCCTGGTTTCAACCTTTGGAAAGAAAATAGCAGGTGAGTGGAGCAGTGGGGGCTTATAGACTAATACAGGGAGAATGTGAAAAACATTTTACTAAAAAAAAAAAGATTACTTGTAGTGTCTTGATCTGGCTGCGTACACTTGAGGGCCTTTAGCTTTAGAAAAAGCATTTGCCAGAATATGTACTTCAACACTGCTGAACTACCAGGTCCGAAGAGATGGACAAGCCTGTTGAAGAGTGGAGGGGTTCTTCAAAGGTGGCTGTAGATGAAAAAGTAATTTAAAGAATGACTGGAACAGCCTGTGCTGGACTACATTACTGTACTCCACAAAGTCATAATGGGAAGAAATAGACGAGGCAACTGTGGAAAAGTGAGACTTAAGGCATGCAGGTGCCAAAGGCAGGTCATGATAAATTGTTAACTATCTATCTTATTGGCAGAAGGTATCATTCCCCTCAATCTAAGAACATTTTCCACTTGGAGACATAAGCCTACTGACTGGAAAGGTTCCTTGCAGCCTCTGTTATGTCTAACAATCCAGGTGGAAAATCCAGTGGGATCAGAGGGTTTGTATTTGAAAACAGGCCTTTAAGTAAAGTCAGTTGTTGCCTCATCTTCCAGAAACATCAGTAGCAAGGAACAAGAGAGTTTTCTGTATCACTAGTGTTTTGAGAGCATGAAACAGCATCTTTCTGAACCAGGGCCAGAGTTATTCCCTCATCTTGTTGTTGTTTGCAGAGACAATAACCATAGAACTGACACCAACAGGAACCCTACCAGGAAATCTCTGGCAGGGCCACCAGCAGCTGGTCATCTAGGTAAGAGATCACAATAAAGTTCATCCCCTGTAAGGCTTTGTCCACCATAGCCAACACTTGGTAAGCACTTCAGTTGCTGCAGAAAGTATAGCAGACGATAGTTTGGATTGGAAGTGAGGCCCACCAATGTTGAACAGAAGGAACATCTTTTGCGGTACCCCAGACACTGATACATCCATGGAAGCCATATGTCCAACAGGAACTTTCAGCTGACCATTGGAAGCAGAAGGAGAATCATGATCCCTTGAAGATTAGATATCTTAATCCATATTTTATGCATTTGCCTGGCTGTGTAGAACAGAGAGATGGAGCCCTGACTAATGCCTGGGTGACTGGAGTTTGATTAGCTGCCACAATACCAGAGAAGCCACAGAGAGAGGAGTGAAGGGATTTGGTCTGCTCAACACTCTCTGAGGGGAGGAGGGGTGCACAGCCCAGAGGAACACATCTGCATGCTATAACTTTGGCAGTGGAGACTTAGGAAACTCCATGTAGCACTTCAAGTTTGGTGGTCAGGGTTGCTTACTGGCATATATCTCTTGTAGAAGTGAGGCACTACCCAGCTTTGACACTCCTTTCACAGCCCACTTCTCTAGCAGAACTAAGTGTGCATGGGGGCTTAGAGTTAAAATGAAAAAAAAAACTCAAACCACCCTGATGGCTGCCTGAATGTTGTCTAAATGATGGTTCCTTCTAGCAGACTGTCATCCTTCAGTAGTGAGAGAAATAATAGGTCATTCATCCAAGAAGGGTCTGATGATTGGCATACATAGGGGAAAAACTGCAAAAAAATGGTCTGCATGTACTGTTTAAAGTCACTGAAGTCTAGAATGGGAACACCAGTATCTAGAAATGTCTAGACCTTTCACAAGAGCTTCACCATGATGGTTTGATCTTACACTGGGAGGTTCAACTCCATCACCTGTAAGATTAAGTCTAGCAAGTACTTAGCTTAGCCATAAAAACCTTCCCAGCCTACTGGAGCCTCTCCAAATTCCCCATAATCCCTACAGCCAAAGACCGCCCCCACCATCATCATCAACATCATCATCATCATCAATAACTCCTCTTTGTCACATTTTTACATGGTGTTGGGGTACTGTGTCAACTGTCACCATCTCTGTTTTCAGTGCCACTCTCCTACACTCATGCCTGACTGTCACAGGACTTCTCTCACACAATGCATCCACCTCTTTGCTGGATGCCTTCACTTGCATCCTGTTTGTCCCAAAGCTTCTTTACCAGATTGTCTTCTGCTTTTCTGCACATGTGCTTGAACCATCATAAGCTGCTCTCTTTGACCTTTTCCACAACTGGAGCTACTTTGGATTCTGCTCTTATGTCCTCATTTCTTCATTGGTCCCAAAGTGTGCATTCTACCACCCATCTCAGGTACTTCATCTCCATCACCTCTAGCTTTCTCAGTTGCTCCATCTTTACTGCCCAGATTTCTGTACATACAGTATTACTGGTGGCACCACTGTTTTGTACACCTTGCTTTTCAGCTTCTTTGGAATTCTTCTGTCATGCACTACACCTGACATTCTGTGCAAGTTGGCTGCAGTCCCTCTGATTCTACTTTGCCCTCCTCATTATGACTTCCCTTTTCCTCAACCACGCCTCCCAGATACTTAAAGCTGTTAAAGTGTTCCACTATTTTCCTTCTATCTCACTTCTCAGCTTCTTTTGATCCCCCCATTTGCTGTCATTACAACTGTCTTATCTGTAGTTTCAACCCATACACCTTCAGTTTTACATTCCTTTCTCCAATCCTTTTTGCTGAAGTTCTTGCTCTCAGTTTTCCTGTAATGCCACATCATCTGCATACAGAAATTTTGTTAATCTGTCTCCTCTCACCTGTTTGCAAATGTAGTCCATCACCAATATAAACAACATTGGGCTCAGATCTGAACCCTGATGCAAACCACTCTACTGAGAACCCCTCTGTGAGGCTGAACAGTATTTGTACCTGAGTAATTGAGTCTTTGACATAGTTTGTACTAATACTATCAATGTTTCTGGGACTTTAAACTACAACAGGACTGCCCAATCAGCTTTCTTCGGATCTCTTCAATCATGTAATAAAGTTGTATTATTTAGAAGCTCCAGGCTTCTTCTTTGTTTTATGATCTTTTGGTTGTGGTAATGCATGCCTTTTTTCAATGTTTCATTTTATTCAGGTCAGATCCTTCATTTTCTTCCCTCCAGTCATTTAGTGGTGTTCAGAATTGTAAATGTTCCTGTCAAATTGATGGCATTTTCCCCTTCTGAGCATTGACACCATCTGTTTTTGCAGGACTGAGCTGTTGGGTGCTAGTGCTGTACTATTGTGTTTTGATCTGTTTTCAGAAATGTGTCACTGTTTATATTAACACTATATTATTGCTTGCCCGGATGTTGTTTCCACTGGTTGTTTCAGTATGATTCTTTCAGAAAGCATTCCTATGTTAAGAAAATTCCAAGCCCGGATAAATACTCAAAAAGCTTGAAGTGGTTGGGAAAACAGCCTATTTTTGAGGAATGTTCAATGTATGTCATCTTCAAGACTTTTACAATTAAAGCTAGAGAAGTTAAGAACTGCCTGTTACTGACCACAAAACATCTCATTCTTCATCATGGCCCTCTCTACTTAAGATAAAGAATTTAATGTTTCCACAAAGAAAACCACATTAACTGAATCTGCTGTTGCTATAGACACTAGCTATGGTTTGGATTTATCTGCTTCAGCTGCTAAGCCTGTAATTAGAGTAACTCCACTTTCCTTTTTTTCACCCCAAAAGTGTCAACTATGTTACTTTGGAACCAGAACTCTGAGCCTCCAGAACCTCCTGTTCTGGCTGGACAACAAGAAAATAAGCAGGCCTTTTTCAGATTCAGTAATTTCAGTCTCAAGTGCCCTCTTGCACTAACATTGGGAGCTCCAGGGTACCCTCTATACCAGACGTCTGTGATGCCACTTTCGACTCTTCTTTTTTGTTCTCTGTTCAAGCACTAGTTCCATCTTGGCCATTGGTCAACAAATCAGCCTTAGTGTCAACATCAATGGCTCCTTTGAGGTTGAGTTCCTCCATAGCATTTGTTCATTGTCTACTGAGCCATGACCATTGATGATGCTGATCATGAACTCCTTGGATCTATCCCTATATCTGCATTGTGGGTTGATCTCTCAGGATAAGACTTGGTGCCTTTGGTCCCAAAAATGATTATCCTTTCCCTGAACTTAGCAGATCTCATGGCCTCAGGTACTGGGTAATCCCATTAACCTCTATCTCCTGTCTGATGCTTTCATTCTCAGGGTCAGACCTGATGTTGACTGCTCTCTATTCCTTAACTGTGATGGCCCATGCATCAACAATGGGGTCTTATCAAGCTCTAATTTATATATCCATGTATGAGGAAGTCATCAAGTTGATCCAGACCATGGGTCACCTGAGACCATTTTCTGCTTCATCTGCCGTTTCTCCTCCCCACTAAGCCAGTTACATGTCTGGCAGGGGTTTCTTCCTCCTGGGCACTTCCCACTGATTAATTGGTCAAAAGGTTCAGTGAAATACATTGGCTCTCCTGCTGACTCCTCCTCCACAGACACTGACAACAGTCAACAGTATTGTGGTTTGGCTGCACTCTAGAAGCCTCTAGAGCCTCAGTCCAGGGCAGATCACCCCCACAAAAAGGAGTCCATGTCTTGAGTAGATTTGGGAATCAAGAATTCCCGTTTTCCAGCTTTATTCTGAGCAGAGCAGGATCCAGCACTAGGTGACCAAGGCAGTTATCTAGGGCTCACTGGCTGACAAAATGACATTTCTTCTTTAAGAATACACTCTGTGTGCGTTACACTTCTTCTTTAAGGATACACACAGAGTGAGTCCTTAGTAACGTCTTTGAATGCATCGCATACACATTTAAATTGAAATGAAGTAGAGGACGCAAATTTTTAAATGAGCAGCAGGATTTTTAGATGAATGAGGCTAATGAGCAGCATGGATTTTTCTAGACAAGGTTAGTGAAGAACTAAGGAACATGGAGCTGTACATATAAATATATATATATATATATATATATATATATATATGTGTGTGTGTGTGTGTGTGTGTGTGTGTGTGTGTGTGTGTGTGTGTGTGTGTGTGTATGCCTTAGTCACAAAAGACAAGAGCCTGAATCGTCTACACCAACTGACAGACTATTAATTTTAGTGCATTCTTTAAGGAATTCTGATGCGAGTTTCATTGCATTTTCAAGGAATTGTGATGTGAGTTTCATTAGATTTTCAAGGAATTGTGAGCTTCAAAGGAAGAGAAGTCTACTGCTGCTCATGCTGTCTGTTTTCAATGTGCAACTGTTTTGTTTAGCAGTTGGTCATCACTTTTTGTACTATAGTGACTGAAAACAGTGTTAGTAGCACAACAGCAACATGCTTGTTTTTGATGCAGAAGTCTTTGGGTTCTATTCTCACACCATATAGATGGATTGCTGATACTGTGTTGTACTTTAAGAGTGAAGAAGGGTGCTGCATTGCTGTGTGCATTCTCCTTAGGATGAGATGCCTTGTCACTATGAACCTGTTGCTGGCTTGTCATCCATTCCCTATTGCAGTATTAGCAGCCAACCAATTTATTTATTTTTTAATATATCAAAGGTAATTTATTCATCAAGGGCACCAGGTACTGACTTTGTAGTTGAAATACTGAAATGCAAAGTGGTTTGCTACTGGCAACTTCTTTATTCTTTAATGTGGAATTATTAAGATGATTTTTACTTCTGCAGAGATAGGGTTCCTATTACCTGATCGAAATTTAGGTTAGCAAATACCTAAATGTCGAACTGGTAATTGTGAAAGTTATGCGGATTTTACCCCTTTCCCCACTGTAGAGCAATCTCGGAGTTGGTATATTTAGTTAGGGGTGGTGTGGGGGGCACAGCACCACTTCATTTTGGTTTAATTTTTTTTTTTTTTTTTGCGGCCGGGGGAATTCATTCCCTACATTAAATCGGCCATTCGCTGTTTTCATTTTTCGATATTCCCAGTTTGACATTTAGGTATTCACTAACCTAAACGTTTGATCGGGTAATATAGATGTGCAGAGATAGTGCATATTGACTGACATTGGCGGAGTGTAGTGACAGAAGTTTGAGGGGCCTTTCTTTTATGGTTGAAATGTTCTTAAATGGGCAGTTTTTTTTCATTATTGGTTCACGTGTTTTGTTTTACTGCTTTATTGGAAACATGTTCCAAACTTCAAATTTAAAATTATACAAAGAATATAATCTAATACAATCAGGAACCAAAGAACACATGCATGTGTGCATGGTCCAAAATGTGTGCAAGGGGCCTATGCTTTGAAAACAGTCCAGAGGTAAACAATCCACCACTGGCCAGATGCATTTTCTTTGAATGTGGTTTTCAATGCCATTTCAATGAATATGAGTTTTAAGGGCAGAGAAGTTGACTCTTAATGCTAAGTCTTTTTTTATTGTGAGACTGTATTGTTTTGTTTAGCAAATGTGTAACAATGTTTGTGCTATGAAATTTGAAATAAAAAGTTTTAAATTAAATCCAAATATCTGTAATCATTGTAGACATAAAGAAGAAAAGAGCATGCACACTGACAGGCCTGAGCAGTGTTTATGGTAAAGAGAAATAGTCAAGTAATGGGACAATGGAATAGCTATGGGGTGGGGGCTGGTGCAGGGGTGGCCCAGTCCATTACTTTGCTTATAGACCCATTTATCCATGATCTGGCTCTTACCCTTAGGAAAATGAATTATCTTAATCATATGAAGAGATTTCAGAGAGATGGGCTAGACAAGATAGACAAGACTCTGAATGGGGGGGGGGGGGTTGCTAGAATTAAACACCAAGAGCCATCATCAGTCCTAACTGCTAACGTCCAGTTCTGGTATAACTCAGCCTATCCATATTCCAAACAAGGTGGTGAATTGTACATTGTACTGCTAGGGCAGCAGGTACTGGAATTACTATTTGCCATTAGTAGGCTTGGCTTCATCTCAGAGAGTTTGCTGAGAACTCTACAGCTGAGTTTATGAATGGTCCTTCTTATGGGTCTGTGCTGTTTGCTGAATCTTTGAAAACTAAATTAGAAATATGGGAAGGTGAGGGCATCATTTTATCACAGACTGACAATATGTTTTAGGCTTTTCAGCATCCATTTGCTAGGATAGGTAGCAACTAAGTCAACTTTGATTCTAGTGCTGTTGATCTGTCAGTTTTGAAGGTCTTGTCAGGCATCACAGGTGCACAGTGACTTCCAAAACAGATGTACTCACAATGGAAGAGGAAAAAGAAGAGGAAATGGAACTCAGTAAATCATGTGGTCTTCCTCTCTGAGGACATTTTTTAAATCCTTGGGGGTTTGTCTGCTTCACTCTGGAGGTAGTCAGGGAATGACTGTCTGTCTCCATCTGGTGGTGTGACAAGCACTCATACATGACACAGGGATAGAAGACATTATATAAATAGGCTATCCCATTCCTTTTTTTTCCCTTTCCCAGTCTGCAGCCCTTGACATTCCATCAAAAAGTGCAGCCACACTTCAAGTGCACAATATCTGCTAATAAAGAGAGCCTTTCAAGAGATCCCACCAGACCAGACCAGAAAAGGTGTAGCTTTTACTCAATGTTCTATTTTAGGCTTCAAGAATTACAGGAAGTATGTATCCTTTGTTTCTCTAAATAAAGTCCTTTTGTGGGAAATCTTAAGAGCTCAAAGACATGTCTATTTTCGTCAAGTTCAGAACCAAGTGGTTCCTGGTTATGGCTTTGCAAAGTGGGGACATCTTAGTGAACTGCCCCTCATAGGCAACCTGAGAGACTAGCCTGGACAGCTGCCTTTGGGGCAGTAGAGTTATCCTATTTAAGTAATTTGGGAAGCACAGGTAGGGCCAAGATCATGTAATTTGTGAGGACCTACCATGTTTTTTGAGGAGGCTTCTTCCTGGTTTCAGGCTGGCTAGTTTTGGTAGTGGATAAGGATGAAGGGGGCACTAGTAGATTATAAATATCCTTTGTTGTGGTGAGACTTGCCTTTCTTCTCAAGCAGTAGTTTATCAGTTATTAAGGTCAAACAGAATCTCCTATTTGAACTGGGCATTTAGAATGTTGTTTCAGTGTTGCTCCTTAGGGGGAGTTCATCCTTAGCCTTGTCATTTTATCCATGCAAATTCCTGAGTTTGTGGTCCTAGCCTCATCATCCACACAATCAAAATTTCCATGTCATGTTATCCATGCAAATTCCTTTTTTTTTCCCTTTCCCAGTCTGCAGCCCTTGACATTCCATCAAAAAGTGCAGCCACACTTCAAGTGCACAATATCTGCTACTAAAGAGAGCCTTTCAAGAGATCCCACCAGACCAGACCAGAAAAGGTGTAGCTTTTACTCAATGTTCTATTTTAGGCTTTTAGAATTACAGGAAGTATGTATCCTCTGGACCAGGAAATAACCCCTCCTGGCTATAATATCCTCAGATGTGACCGTAAAACCAAAAAAGGTGGAGGCATAGCCATTCTCTATAAATCTAATCTACAAATATCCCCCTTTAATGTGCTCCCATCACTAGATACTAACTCTGAAACCCTTACTGCTAAACTCCAAATCAACAACTCCAAATCTATCTATCTAATTTGCATGTATCTCCCCCGTGGTAATAATACCAGTACTCTTGAAAACTTACTTAGTTATCTCTCTACCCAACTACCCCAGGAGACCATTGTACTGGGCGACTTTAACATTGGCTGGTCTACTTGCAGCTCCCCTAACCCTACTAATCACATAAATCTCTTTGGAGTCTCTCAAATAATAACTACTCCAACTAGAATCCACAAACCTAGCAGTAAGGAAACCATACCTGACTGGATCCTTATTAATAACCACCCTGAAACCTATACACCAGGAACCCTTCCTGACGATATCAGTGACCATATGCTTATCTACATTATGAGAGAAAGTCCATATCCCAACGACTAATAATTTCAAAACCGCCCGTTCTAAAAAATTCTTTAACCCAGACAGCTTCCTAATTGAACTACAAGCTTGTGACTGGTCACCTATGACTCATCTTGAACTTGATGAAGCAGTGACCTACTTTAATAGCAGGTTTCTTCAAATCCTAGATTCCCATGCACCTTATCGCTCTTCTAGAATAAGAACCAAATCTGCCCCATGGCTCACAAAACAAACAAGGCAAAAGATGCTCCTCAGAAATAAAATCTGGGCTAAATGGAGAGCCACCAAATGTCCATCAGACCACCTCCACTTTAAACAGTTAAGAAATGCCACCAAGAAAGACATTCTTAGAGACAAAAAAGACTTCTACCTTTACCTCCAACAAACCAGTCAACAAACTCCACAAAAATTTTGGTTAGGGATTAACAAACTTATTCACCCAGGCCACTCTACTACTCCTGCCCCTGCAGGATTCAACCAAACCAACTCCAAAAAGATTCCTGATGCCTTCAATAACTACTTCACAGAAGCCATTCTAACCCTAGCCAATTCTTTATCTCCTTTTACTGCTTCCCCTCTAAATACCTCTAAAACTTCATCTCCTACCTTTCAAATACAACCTGTATCTACATCTCTTATCTGTAGGCTCCTTCAAAATTGAAACCTTGCACCCCTTCGCTGACTGTCTACCAGCTGAATACCTACAAATTAAAAGCCATAGACTATCCCATCTCTATCCTTATTAATAGAACTATCTCAGAAGGCAAAATCCCTACCTTATGGAAAGTATCCCACATCATCCCTCTACATAAAGGTGGATCATCTATTGAACTTTCTAACTTTCGGCCTATTGCCTTACTCTCCCCAATAGCTAAAATAATGGAAAAATGTATTCACAAACAACTACTTAACCACCTTCTACAAAATAATCTACTGATAAACTGCCAACATGGCTTCAGGCCATTCCATAGCACAACGACTGCCCTGCTATCCTTCACCGACTCTATAAACAAAAATCGTAACAATAACTCTTTTTCCTCTGCACTATTTATTGACCTGTCAAAAGCCTTTGATATGGCTAACCATAACTTACTTCTAGACAAACTGAAAGCCAATTCACTCAATCCACAAACATTACAATGGTTTAGGTCTTATCTGGAAAACAGACAGCAAGCAGTACTTTGGAATAACAATCTGTCTACTTTACTTCCAGTAAATATTGGAGTACCCCAAGGCTCTATACTAGGTCCCCTTCTTTTTTCCTTATTTATTAATGATCTACACACAAAAATTCCACAAGCCACCTGCATTCAATATGCAGATGACTCTACTTTAATCTGCACAGCTAAGAACATAGCCTCTCTCCAGTCCCTCACCCAAACTGTTTTCCATAATGTCGAAAATTGGTTTCTGCAACACTGCCTCCTCCTAAATCCCAAAAAAACAAAATTACTGCTTTTTACTCCAACTCATAAATCACCCCATCCATTCTTCTCAATAACCTCTAACAATGCTACCAACATATCCCCAGATACCACAACCCGCCTACTAGGTGTAACAATTGATAATCGCCTCAACTACGATGACCACATTAACTCCACTATAAAGTCTGTTAATAAAAAACTTGGGACCCTTTATAAAATTAAACCCTTCCTTACCCCTTCTGCCAGAAAAACTATTGCCCAGACCCATCTTATTTCTACCCTTTTCTACGCCTCTGCTATATATACTAACCTATCTAAAAACAACCTCTCCAAACTTTCCACCTGTTATAATAGCATAGCAAGATTCATCACTTGCTCCCCCTTTAAAACTCACCACTGCCTCAACCTCAAACAACTGGGATGGCTAGAATTACAGAACCATATACTTTTTCAACAATTACTTATCACCTAAAAGATCCTACACCACCCCAACAACACCCCTATCCTCACTAATATGATTACACCATACAAAAATCTGACTACGCTTCGCTCTGCTAATAAGCTCCTAGCTTCCTCGATTAAATCTAACAACAAAGCTGGTGACTCACTTTTCTCAAACACAGCAGGTAAAAACTGGAATCAGCTACTTTCTAAAATATCAACCCTTGCTTCTACTTCTCTATTTAAAAAACATCTTAAAGAACATCTTAATACTCACTGGCTTTGTCTATGTGCAAACCCAGACTGATATCTCTTTCCCCTTCCTGCACTCACCTCTTTCTCTACTCCACTAAACTAGACCTCTAATTCTATTCTCTACACATGCCTTCTTAGCATGAGGATAAAATAAAAGGCTCTTATCTCCTTTGCATCTTTCTCAATATTATTATTGTGTTTAGTATAATTTTTCTTTTGACCAATGTTCCCTCTATACTGTGATTTTAAGTGTCTTTTTCTTTAGACCAATGTTGCCTCTGTACTGTGATTTTAAGTGTTTTTTTGTTATATTGTAAACTTGTCACTGTTAATGCTTGGAGCTTTTCTCCCCGGGCCTCTACTGAAAATGGACATATAACCAGTTAGACTAGCCCGGTCAACAAATGTAAAAATAAAAATAAATAAAAATATTTGGTTCTGGCCTCATCATCAGCACAGTCAGAATTACAGGGCTCATAAAGTAGTCTATCCTGGAAGCTGTAGACAGTGTCTTTACCACTATTCTGTCAAACTCAGACAAAGAGAGGATATCCAGCTTTTCCAGGACTTGATTCATTGGGGACTATTCTTTGTCAATAGCTGAGATGTTTAAGCTGCAGTTTCATCTCCATATCCTATGTTGTATATTGGACAGTGACCTCAGATGCATGGGAATGCAATGTTTTAATCATAGGACTAAGTATAGAAATGTCAGTAGTTTTCATCCATTCCTGTGTCCAAGTTCTTAGGAAAGGGATCACGTGCACAGATCTGTAATCTGGGTGCACATTCCCCCATTAGGGATTTGTTTTATCAGCAGCAATACAGAACAGTCACCCAAGTGAGACCCAACTTTAGGAGTGAGCTGGCAGTTTGTCAGCCACTGTAGGGATATAGCATTTGATAAGTAAAGCAGTTTATTTACTTTGTGGGATGATATCCTTTTAAATATGAATTCAAGGTAATGAGTGCAGGATAAACTGGGTACTAAATGAGGTGATTTTTGAGGGAGAAGCATGGCATTTGTCAGAAATAGTCAACAATATCATTAGCCTTGAGCCACTAGCCCTGCTGCAGAATAACCCAGTGCACCCCAATCAACTCTGCTGTATGTAGTTGGAGTGGGTGGAGTTGAGATCCCGAAGGAAAGAAGACATGGGTCTTGACTGCCCATGACCTGTGGCCAGGTGAGTTGAGTTTCTTTCCAGAATGACACTAGCATGCTTTTAGCTCAAATCAGTCTACCAGAAGCTGTGTTTAGCTTCTTAGTATCCACTGAAGTGGAAGACAGATGGTAGCATAAGCTTTTGCTAGTGAAAATTGAGCTCAATACCTGGTGGGAATGGAAGGTTGTTTTACAGATGCACTTAACTTTAGGAGTGCTAGCCTGTGTGTGGCCTGCCTGCTAAGCTTCAGTTCTTGTAACAGTCTGCAACTGAGACTAGGGGCTGTGCTTGGGAACCTTGTTTCATATCCCACAAGAGGAAATGTCAGCAGCTGCCAAACTCCATGTGGTTTGGTACATTAGAAGTTTTTCCCTTTGATGTATGCGGGTGGTAGGGGTTGAACTGCTGCAATCATGGTGGTGCTACGTGTCTTGCTCCTCTTCAAGACAATATAATCAGCACTTGTTTTGATTTTTGATAACAATTTCATGGTTGCAGTGATACTTTGTGGGGTAATGCCATAAATCAAATCCAAACTATGAGGGGAACAGAAAAGACCTAGCAGGCTCATGGGCTAGATGTACTTATGTCTTCAGAATATGATGACACAGCATACATCAGCACTAAGTGTATGTGCTCCTGTATACAACAGCTTGCAAGAAAACTACTGAATCATGACCATTAGGGAAGATAAACCTGATTGTTTGGCCCTTCAAGGAAGGTGCTTGATGTTAGATCAAATGCTACAAATATTTTTTGCATCAACAGCTGATATGTCCTTTCTCTTGATTTTATTGAGTCTTATTTCACTAAAGCTTTAATTGGTGAAGCAAATCAATTAAGGCTTCAGCTTCATAAAAATACAGCATTTTATACAGGGCTCAAGCTCCCCTGCATCTCAACCACCCCTCATTGATATATACTAACTCTACAGTCACATAATCTTGAAAAAAAACAGAAAAACGCAGACATTTTGGAATCAATGCTATTGCACAAATATAAACTACCTTACAGTGATTCCCAATACAAAACAGTGGTTGGGCAATACAGAATCAGGCAAAGAAACCAGCAAGTTTAATCTCATCAATTTACACTCAACCAAGTTTAGGGAAACCTTTTCTCTACTGCTAGTCTGGTGGCACTGAGACAAAGTCCATCTCTGTTTGCTTCATAACTGGCAACAAAAAGAGTAAAGATTGTTATCATCGGTGGAGGCAGCTTTCACTTTATTGAGTCATTTATTATTTTTTGATGACAGGGTATGTGAGCTGGTCAACTGTCATGACCTGAGGATCTGCCATGTTTTTTGAGGATTCTTCTTCCTGGTTTCTGGTTGGCTGGGTTTTATAGGAAAGAAGGGCCCTGGGAAATTATAATGATTGTGCACTCTGATGAAACCTGACTTTCTTCTGAAGCAGTAATTTATCAGGTACTAAGACCAAACAGAATCTCCCATTTGAACTGGGCATTCAGAATGGTGTTTCAGTGCTGCTTCTTATGGGAGGGCACATAGAGTAGTGAATAATATTAAAAAAATTAAAACAATACATAGTAATATTTACAGTGTTAACATCAGTTTGACAATCATCATTACCTCAGTAGATACAAGTATAAAACACCAAGACAGAAAACAATAACAAAAATAAAATAAAATACCAGAAGTATAAGGTATAGGGACCTGAATTTTGTGTGTGATGTAAACAGAGCACGTTGAAGAGACAGATATATGTTCCAGAGATTGCCCCTCGCATGGAACAGGTTTCCCATCCGTGTGAAGATGAGTTTGTCTATTGCCCAGTTTAAGAGCAAGCCAGACCAGTTTATGGGAACAGGAAATTTACATTGGGCCTAGCACCCATGTCGCTTATGGACAGAGGTAGCTTATAAATGTTGGGCCATCAATGTCCTATTTGGATACAGGACATCGTTATTCTTTGGGAAAAACTTGGCTAGGCTTAGAAAGGCCCCCGAGGTCATTGGCCCAGTAACAATCTATGAATCCATTAATCTCTGAATAAAGAGTAAAACACAGAGTTATGAAATATAAGGCTTATGATGTGTTACATGCACAGAGAAGTATGAAACCTTGAACGGACCTACCTGTAGGCTGTCATAGTTGCTTAACCACAGTCTCTAAAGCAGCTAGAAGAAGATTTAGAGAGGAGATGCTTTTTAAGTACTTTCTTTACATCTTTGATGGACTCCTAGATTTTGGATTCTGTAGGTAAGTGGTTTAAGGCTACATATTCCAATCTAGAGATCCAGTATGTTTTTGAATCTTCAGTGAGCAAGGGTGAAAAAGTTGTCTTGTGTGCTTCTTAGTTCATATATGCTATCATGAATAGGAAATTCTACTTTTAGGACCTTGAAAATCAGAGAACCATTTGATGTTTTTAAGCACAATTCAGTGGTGAAGTAAAGGATTAGTAAGAAGGAAAAAATTACAGATCGTGTTTTCTACTGTTTGTATTTTGTGAGTATTGTAAGACAAATGTAACACTAGGAAAGAGAAGCTATATTCAAGTTTAGGGATTAGTACATTCTTAGCAACAGCTAAGCAGGCTCGTGGAGAGAGAAGATGTGTGATTTTATAGTAATGTTTAAGTTGAGTTAGTGCTTTATTAGTTTTAGAATCAGTATGTGTTGTAAAGGAAAGACAAAAGGTCAGGGATAAGTCCTAGGTGTTTTTATTCAGTAGCATTGGGAGCAATGTGACCTTTATGATCTGTTCTATGAATATAAGGGATATTAATTCATTTCTTAGTAGATGAGAAGGTAATTACATTTGTTTTCTTTTGGATGATTAGTAGCTTGTTGGAATTAGACCAACTGAACAGCTTTGTGAAGTCTTGAAGTTTAATTTGTAGTCAGAATGGTTATTACTGTATTGAAAGAAATGTGTATCACCCACATACATAACTAGATTAAGATTTGGAATCTGAATGGGAAGATATTGATAAAGGGGGAAAATAGTAGTGAGACTAGAACACAGCCTTTTAGGACTCCTGTATTCAGAAGACCCATGGAGGAAAGAGAATTATTATGCATTATACAACGACCGCCCATTAATATTCCAAAACATGCACGCTGATTGGTCAGTGTGCACGTTTTAAATCAGAGTTATAGTAATGGAAAAAGGTGGCTTGGGATCCAGACTCTACTATCGGGTGGAGGGCAGGCTAGAAATGGTATAGGAATTGTGGTGAGAGAAAGGCTTCAGAAGACAATAAGGGATATCATCAGAATTAATGACAGACTCATGGCAGTCAGAATCCAGAGTAATGATAGGGCACTATTCATAATCTCAGCCTGTGCCCCACAGCAAGGTTGTGATACCGAGGAAAAGAGTGCATTCAGACAGCAGTTAAATGACCTACTAGATAAAGCAGGGCAACATGAATTGGTGTTGATAACAGGTAACTTGAATGCCCATATCAGGACAGACATAACAGGATATGAGGACTGCCTGGAGCCACATGGGTGGGGCAACAGGAATAAAGAAGGAGAAGCCATTCTAAACTTCTGTCTGGCAATGGCTTGATAGTAGCTAACACATGGTTCAGAAAGTGAGACAGTCACAAGATCACATACAAGAGTAGTCAACATGCAACTCAGGTAGACTTCCTCCTAGTAAGGAAAAGGCACTGGGGGTAGAATCCATGATTGCAAAGTCATCCCCAGTGCTTTTCAGTCGGCCCACAGCATAAACCACTCGTTGCCACAATCAGCTACAAGCAGTGGTCAGAGAAAGCTCTAAGGTCAACAGAGACCAGGATGAAGACCTGGAAGTTGACGGGGGAGAAAGTACAACAGTTCAAGGAATTACTCATGGCTCTAGCCCCCCAAGAAGAGGAGGAAATAGGTGGAGTTGAAGACGAATGGCAGCGCCTAAAAACAGCATGTGTTTGGACTACAGAAAAGATATGTGACAGAGCCAGGTATGGAAATAAAGTACATAAGGAAAGCTGGTGGTGGAATGCGGAAGTCCAGGAAGTCATCCAAAGAAAGAAGGAGTGCAGAAAGAAGTGGGAGATAGAAAAGACTGACCAGACTCGGAAGAACTACAGGTTGGCTAATAAAGAAGTTAAAAAAGAAGTTGCAATAGCAAAGAAAAGGGCATTGGAGGTACTGTACCAGCTTCTGGAAAGTGACTCAGTAAGGGGCACAGATAAACTATATCAAGTTGCAAGGCAAAGACAGAAAAATAAAGATAGTCAGACACCCTTCATAAGGGATGCCAGCAACAACCTGCTCACCAGTCCAGAGGACATCAAAGGCAGATGGAAGGAGTATTTCCATCAGCTTCTGAATGAAGAAAGCCCTACAGAAGCTGTACTGCCTCAGAAACAGCCTACGATGAGAGAAGAGGAGGAGCCCACCTTAGAAGAAGTAAGAACAGCACTAAGGAAAATGAAGTCAGGGAAAGCAGCAGGTTCAGATGAGGTCACAGCAGATATGATAAAGATGCTGTGTGAGATAGGGGAGAAATGGCTCCTGAAGGTACTAATGGCAGTGTGGAGAGAAAGGTGTATCCCAGATGACTGGAGAATAAGCATACTTGTGCCAGTGCACAAGAACAAAGGGGACATCCACAACTGTGGCAGTACAAAGGCATCAAACTCCTACCACACTGCATGAAAGTTCTGGAGAGGGTGATTGATAAATGGATATGCAGAGTAGTAGAATGTAATATTGTTTGCTTGTTATTTCCCTGAAACGCTAATTCCACCTAAAACGCGGCTTTTCAGCGCTTCTGTGGATCCCTAGTGATATCTGCATTGCTTACTGTACTTATTTCCTTGTTTCACTTGAAAGAAAGTTACTGTTTGTCATTTTTGCATTTAAGTTACCTGTAACACATTGCATTTAAGTTACCTGGCACTTGCTCACTAAAGCAATTATACAAGTCAGCACTAAAAAATTAAAAGCACTACACCCTCACAAACTCCCCTTGAGTACCTTGTTCCCCACTGGCCCTTTTTTCAATTATAAAGGAATTCCCAATACTATTCTAGCATGTCCAAAGGTCAGTTGTCAATCTCCTCTCTGGTCCAGCTGGTGAATCTGAGAATCTTGAGGCAATGTTACAACTGCCTCATGTACACAGACAACCCTCTCCTCCTCCCAACAAATTCCAACACATGTGAGAGATGCAACCATATAGCCATACTGGAGGCTAAGCTCTCTCAACTCAGTACTGGCAAAACCAGTCAGGAGGAAAAGGAAACCACACTCACTACAATTCCAGTCTCACACAGACCTACCACAACAGCAAACCAAACACATAAACACACAAAAACATACTCGGAGGCTCTAAATAAAAATCTGCCTAAGCAGCAGAGACCTCCAAAGCAGACACCCAAGCAACCGCTACCCCATAACAAAACAAGTGCAACACATAGCTCACAAAGCCAGTGTGCGAACAGTCACAGCCCTTAAGGCTAAACAACACACCTGATACACTTGTAATAGGTGACTCTATCGTCAGGCACACTGACGCCCCGCTCACCAGGCTGAACAAGGAGAAGGTCACGGTGAGCTGCCTGTCAGGCGCTAGGATCCGCCACATAACACAAGCACTCAGGTCACTCCAAGGCAAGTACAAATATGACTCAGTCATTGTCCATGCTGGTGTGAATGACCTGAGACGTACCTCCCTGGACTACATGAAAAGAGACATAGAGGAGCTCTCTGAGCATGTAGCCCAGGCCGGTATGACCCTGACCTTGAGTAGCATCTTACCCTCACCAAGAATGATGCCACAATATGAAGACAAGATAATCAATTTCAACAATTGGCTTAAGTATTGGTGTCATTTAAAGGGGATCCAATGCCTGTCAGCCTGGGATGACATGCTCAACAAGCCACAATGCTTCGCTAGGGACGGCTTGCAAATGTCACCCCTGGGCTTTTGGATATTGGCAAATGCTCTTGCTACCCCCATAGTGCCTTTTTTAGGCAAGGCTCAAAAGACAAACCCACCTCCATAGGTATCACAAGGGATAAGAAACTAAGAGTAATGCTACTCAATGCCAGAAGTCTAAACCTCGATGCACGCACTCTAAACTCTCCTTAGCATGGAGAACATCGATATCTGTGCAGTAACAGAAACCTGGTTCAAGGCTCCCGAGAGCACCCCAGCACTACCAGGTTATACCTCATACCATGCTTTTCGGCCCCAAAACTTGGACCGAACCACAAAAGGAGGGGGAGTATCAATATTCATCAAAGATACCCAAACTTCCAGGTTGGTGGCACAGCACGAAGCATCAGAGACTATCCATGTGCAACTAACAGTGGGTAAAACTGCCTTCCAGTTTATAGCCTGCTACAGACCACCCTCCCAAACCCAGGAACCCTACTCGGCCTTCCTGAGAACACTGGAAAATATGCAGGTCTCTCCAAACACCATTATATTGGGCAACTTCAACTACCCAAACATAGACTGGGAGCATTACTCTAGCTCCAACACCCTAGCCCAAAGGTTCCTAGAATTTATAAACTCAAATGCTATGGAACATCTTGTTACCACTCCCACAAGAGGGGAAAACATACTGGACCTGATCATCACCAACATGGGGACTCTATGCTCCAGACCAGAAGTGTATCCCTCACTGGTAAGATCAGACCATAAACTAATCTCACTGGATATTCACATCCCGATTTCACCCCCTGCCCTGAAAACCACAGTGAAAAACTTCTCTAAAGCA